>NW_021703775.1:68686602-68787025 GCF_005190385.1 Monodon monoceros
CCTTCCTCCCTTCCTCCCTTCCTCCCTTCCTCCCTTCCTCCCTTCCTTCCTTCCTTCATGTAAGGATCAAACCCTGTTACTAGTTTCTTACTTCTTTAGATGATTATTCAGTTAATTGATTTTTTAAAATTCTTTTTTTCTAATATGCAGAGTTAAGGTGATTTTTTAAATCTCCAAACACATGAGACTTTGGAGGGTAATTTTTGATGGTTTCTGATATTATCGACTTTTGGTAGGAGGTGGTATTCTATATGATGTTGATTCTTTGGTAGAGTTGAGATTTCTTTTAGGGTCAAGTATCTGAACAATTTTTCTAAACATCCTCTGTATGCTTAAAAATGTTCTCAGATTAGTTTTTGTTGTTTTTTTAATTTATTTAGTTTTGGCTGCGTTGGGACTTCGTTGCTGCACGCAGGCTTTCTCTACTTGTGGCGAGCAGGGGCTACTCTTCATTGCGGTGTGCAGGCTTCTCATTGCGGTGGCTTCTCTTGTTGCAAAGCACGGGCTCTAGGTGGGCGGGCTTCAGTAGTTGTGGTGCACGGGCTCGCGGGCTCTGGAGCGCAGGCCAGTAGTTGTGACGCACGGGCTTAGTTGCTCTGCGGCATGTGGGATCTTCCCGGACCAGGGCTCGAACCCATGTCTCCCACACTGGCAGGCGGATTCTTGACCACTGCGCCACCAGGGAAGCCCTCAGATTAGTATTGAGCGCAGTGTTCTCCCATATTCCCATTAGATAAAGCTTATTAATTATGTGAAAAGATTAAGTTTAATTTTAAAAATAAAAATGCATTAAGTGATTATAGATGAAAATGCCAACTGGCTTAATATTATGGGAGAAGCTTGTGGTACATTTTCCATTGAGAGCATTAGATACAGAGGAGTTATTTCTAAACAATTTGGGCAGAAATGACCATGATGTACTCTGGAGAATTGTGTGATGACTCAGAGAACCTTTAGTGATGACGAAGATACTGATGTCAGAGATGTATTTAGAGAGTTTGGATGAAATTGAGTCATCAAAGTGAAACAGTTATATTTCTAATTTATTGTGATCTTAAAGTTATAAGTAGCAGTGGAAGGAAGGAGAGTAATAGGAAAGTAGGAGAAGTATAAGTGGCAGCAAGCTTTTGATATTTTTCTTTTTTAAAAACAGGGAAAGCAATCCCATATATAACTTGATCTTTCCCAAGGAAAGATCTCCAAAACTAACTTGAACACGTAAACCTTTAAATGGATCAAGTCAAATGTTTTGTTGCTCTGGGTACACTGCAGTAAGTCATGAGTGAAAAAGCACTGGTGGATCCAAAAGCTTAACATCTTTGAAATGAAAAATACTCTAGACCCCTCCTAACACATCATGGAAGTCACTTTCAGCATTCTGTCTACAGCACCATCCTTTAGCTTCCTGTGACTGTGTCCATTTGTCATTTCCCCAACCTTTATATGGGGACAGAGGAATAGTGAAGACCTTGAGTGAAGAAGCTGTAAGAGTACCATTATCAGCTGTACGAGTACCATTATCAGCTGTACTTCTACTCTGGGAATTCCAGCAAACCATGCAGAGGTGTGGGGTGTGAAGTAGAGTTCATGGCGCTGACAGGGGCACCAGTTAGAGAGCTACTTAAAAAGCCTTCATGAACTGTTGTTGAATCCTTACACAGTGTTTAGACTTAGAAACCTTTTCAAAGACAATAATTTCAGGTATTAATTAGGGATTTCTGTGTAACTGCAGACAGTGATAGATAATTTATGAATATCCCTGAACCTTCTAATATAAGGCAAACTAGTCTACTTTGCAATAGGTTTGTAGTAAGTTTGAAATCAGGAAGTATGTATCCTGCAACTTTTGTTCTTTTGGGAGATTATTTTGGCTGTTCTATCTTTCTTGTATTTTTATATGAACTTAGGATCAACTTGTCCATTTCTACAAAAAAGGCAGCTGTGGTTTTGATAGGGATTGAACTGAATCTGTAAATCAATTTGGGGAATATTACTGTTTTCACAATGTTAAGTCTTCCAATCCATGAACATGGAGTGTTTTTCCATTTATTGAGATCTTCTTTGATTTATTATTTTTTTATATAAATTTATTTTATTTTTGGCTGCGTTGGGTCTTCATTGCTGTGCTTGGGCTTTCTCTAGTTGCGGCAAGCGGGGGCTGCGCTTCGTTGTGGTGAGCGGGCTTCTCATAGCAGTGGCTTCTCTTGTTGCAGAGCACAGGCTCTAGGTGGGCAGGTTTCAGTAGTCGTGGCGTGTGGGCTCTAGAGCACAGGCTCAGTAGTTGTGGTGCACAGGCTTAGTTGCTCTGCGGCATGTGGAATCTTCCTGGACCAGGGCTCGAACCCGTGTCCCCTGCATTGGCAGGCAAATTCTTAACTACTGAACCACCAGGGAAGCCCAAGATCTTCTTTAATTTCTTTCAATGATGTTTTGTAGTTTTCAGTGTACAGGTGTTGCATTTCTTTGATTAAATTTATTCCTAAGAATTTTATTCTTTTTGATGCTATTATAAATGAAATTGTTTTCCTAATTTCATTTTCAGATTGTTCATTGCCAGTATATAGAAATACAACTGATTTTGTACATTGACCTTGCAGTTTGTTTATTAGCTCTAACAGTTTCTTTCTGGGGGGTGAGGGGTAGATTCTTTAGGGTTTTCTGTATATGAGATCATTTCATCTACAAATAGAGACAGTTTTACTTCTTCCTTTACAGTTTAGATATTTTTCATTTCTTTTTCTTGCCTAATTGTTGTGGTATACCCTCACTGTTGAATGATAATTTGTCTGGGTTTAAAATCTAGCCAAAAGATGTTTTTCCTTCATTCTTTGAAGATATCATTCCTCTATTATCTTGTAACCAGTCTTGATAACAATCTGATTCCCCTTCCTTTTTGTTGACCCTCTCATATTTCACTAGTAACTTTTATGGTTTTCTTTATAACATTGGTAATCTGAAGTTTTACTATAATTTGTCTGGGTACAAAGTTTTTTTAAAAGTTTATTTAATTTGTTTTACTACTCAGAATTCTTACTCTCTAAAGGTTCATGTCTTTCATCAGTTCTGAAAAATTCTCATCCGTTTGATGTATTAGATACTATTGCCTCTCCTTCATTGCCTCTGGTCTCTCTGGAACTCTGAGTTATAGACTTTAAAACTGGATTTAGCTCTAATGTTTCTTAACTTAAAAAAAAAAAAGTACCATCAGCCTTTAGCAGTATTCAGGCTTGTATATTCAGCCTATCTGTGGAGGTTTTTAAAAATCTCAATAGGGACTTCCCTGGTGGCACAGTGGTTAAGAATCCGCCTGCCAATGCATGGGACACAGGTTCAAGCCCTGGTCTGGGAAGATCCCACATGCCACGGAGCAACTAAGCCCATGTGCCACAACTACTGAGCCTGCGCTCTAGAGCCTGTGAGCCACAACTACTCAGCCCACGAGCCACAACTACTGAAGCCCGCGCGCCTGGAGCCCGTGCTCCATGACAAGAGAAGCCACTGCAATGAGAAGCCCTTGCACCACAACGAAGAGTAGCCCCTGCTCACTGCAACTAGAGAAAACCCGTGCGCAGCAAAAAAGACCAACACAGCCAAAAATAAATAAATAAATTATAAATAAATAAATAAAAATTTAAAATCTCAATAGTTATGGTTTTCATTTAAAAAATCTCTAATTGGTTCTTTTTCAGAACATTTAATGAATGTTACTCTATCCTTTAGGTGCCTGAGGGTATTAAATATACTCATTTTAAAGACCTTTTTAGATGCTCTGTTTTCTCTGGGATTTTTTTTGGGAGGGGAGGTGGGATTTGGTTAAGTTCTTCCAACCTCCTCAAAGTTGGCCTGCAATCCTGTGTGTAGCTGATGGCAGCTCAGCACAGCCCTTGCTCACCACGATGGCTTCTTGTTTATTTTCTTCCTTGGGGGATACGTCTTCATTATTTTTAGGCTTAAAGAAAGTTTCCCTTTTTTTAAAAAATTGGATTCTAGCTATGCATGTATCAATTAATTTTTATATCTTTAAGTCATTTTTCTTTGGTACAGGAGGGTTAGCTCTCAGCATGTGCTCAATCTGCCAGTTTGAACCAGAAATCCCTACACGATCCCTTCAGCTGGTTTATAATTCACTTTCATAGCACTGTCTCCAAAGGTCTCTGTATGGCCTTTTTAGCAGAGACTTTGATACACATTTAATGAGTGGCGTGTGGTTCTTTATTCCCCTGGCAAACTCCCTAATGTATTAGGGCATTTAAAATTACTTTTAGATTCTTTTGGCCCAGAAATTAAATACCAAGGCCGATTTAACAGGCAGAGTTGACCTGATGCATTTATTACATATGAGAAATACTCCT
The DNA here is from genome assembly GCF_005190385.1 of Monodon monoceros. NCBI lineage: Eukaryota > Metazoa > Chordata > Mammalia > Artiodactyla > Monodontidae > Monodon > Monodon monoceros. The sequence continues at coordinate 68,690,955 of NW_021703775.1, forward strand.
GTTTTCCTGTGTCCAGGTAAACTCCTGAGAACATTATTTAGTCATCATTACTCCTCCCACTCAAGAATTTTTACCATCCCAAATGGCCTGTCAGGTATCCTTCTTTGACTTCCTTATCAGGACATCTCTTCCGTGAGCCCTTCACCAATTTGTACTTTTTGGTTTAGCTAAAACATTGTTTCATGTAGAGTGGAATGGAAAGTAGAATCATAAAATTTCACTATTGAAAAATATTTGTTGCGCACCCACTATGTGTCAGTCACATTGTCAGGTAAGCAGTGTGAACACGGTGGTGGAATAAACCCTATGGGCCCTGCTCTCATGAAGCTTACAGCCTCTTGAGTGAGGCCAGTCAAAAAGTAAATGCTAATTACATGTAATTGCAAACTGTGACGAGGGCTATACAAGAGAAGAAAGGGATACTATGAGCGAGTACAGCAGAGACTTCTATTTTAAATTTTGTAGTAGGGAAAGGGGTTTTCAAACTTTTTAAAACAGTGGTGGAACATTTTGTTTATATGAACTCTTACATGGAATGGAAGTGGAGCTGCTCTTATTGAAATGAGGTTGGCACCTAATCCCCTTGCTCTCCTCATTGGATTCTGAAGCACCTTGTGGAATCTTTTGATGCCCAGGGAATACATGTGAAAACCACTGTTCTAGAACCATCCCCAGACCAATTAGCTGAGGCACAAAGGGCTTTATTGTCCAGAGTCATATGGGTCACTTCATCTGCTTAGTACCAGAATTGGAAGGTGAACCCAATTCTCCCACACTTGAGTTCTTTCCACTCTCCACTGCCCCTTCTTCCCCTTTGATGCATTTTTATTATAAACTGAAGGCATTTCAATCTCTGGTATTCTGTAGTTCATTTTTTTTTCCCCCTGAAATTAATTTCACCCGTTGTTGTTCACATTGCCCTTCATATTCGGTGCTTTCATCCCTCTTGTATATCCTTACAATATAAGTTTGTAGCCTTGAAAGATGTTATCCCACCACTATTTTGTTTTTGTTATATTTCTGCTATGTCATATGAATCTACTCTTATTTTCTGCTAAGCATTCGAACACATGCATTCATTTCATTCTGTAGAATTGTATTATTGATATCAAAGTGTTTATGTTAACTAGCTAGTGGTCTGATTTGTTGGCTTGCCTTTTCTTGCCTCTTCATTTATCTCAAATGATAAGAGTTCTTTCCCAGTCCTGACGACACTTAGGTTGTTAGTCTGGCTTCCATTTTGACTTACTCTGTTTTTAGTGTAAATAGTTGTGTATCTTTTACCATTTTGTCTTACTTTTGCTTTACTGTGGCAGAAAAGTTCAGGGCCTGCATTTGAATGGAGTAGCATATTTGCCCAGAACACTTAGGAAGTGTAAAGAAGTCGTGAAAATTAAGGTGGACTAGGAGACCTGGGCTGTAGTGTCTGGGTAGTGACTGTGGAGAGAAAGATGTTTGTTCTGACTTGGGAGATGAGTAGAGAATTGATGATGAGGGGCAGAATGGTAGCATGAGACCTGTGCTTAGGAAAGTAATTTTAACCATAAGAAATCAGACGACCGGGCTTCCCTGGTGGCGCAGTGGTTGAGAGTCCGCCTGCCGATGCAGGGGACACGGGTTCGTGCCCCGGTCCAGGAGGATCCCACATGCCGCGGAGCGGCTGGGCCCGTGAGCCATGGCCGCTGAGCCTGCGCTTCCGGAGCCTGTGCTCCACAAAGGAAGAGGCCACAACAGTGAGAGGCCCGCATAGCGCAAAAAAAAAAAAAAAAAAAACGAAATCAGATGAGCAATAGCTTAAAGGTTCTCTGGACACCAGTGGACTAATAGAAAACCTTTACGGTATTTAAGTTACACCAACCAAATGCATGCTGAAAGGTGATGATGCCAGTGGAGATGGTGGAGACCAGGAGCAGATAGATTTAAGAGCTCTCGAGCAGATGAAATAGAAAAGAGGCCGCAGGATGACTCTGAGTGTCAGGGACATTCTCGTCAGGTGATTGTCCTGCTAGAGGTGTCCCTGAAAGCCCACCTACTCAACAGCTCACACTGTATAGCCCTTCTCTTTTAGTTGCCCTCTGATGATATGCCTTTATGGAGTAAGGAGCTCTTTGCATCTAAGGTAGATGCAGAGGTAGGTAGGTAGACACCATGGTTCTATTTTTTTCATTCTGCTTGTGTTTCCATTAACTCCTCTTCAACAAAACAAAAAAGTCAAGGCTTGCTAGTTCTTCCTAGCTCCCAATTGCTACCTACCTGGATGGCTTGGCAGAGTTCTGCCAGCTGCTTTCTTATCAAGAGGTTGGCAATTAGGAGAGGCCCTAAGAAAGGAGGTAAGGGGGTGCTCCTGAATATCCCCATCAGAATGGAATTGCAGACTGTGTTAATTAGGTCACTGATTTGCCGCAGAACTTGGATTCTGTCGCAGGAGGGTGTGTTTCACGTTTAAGCTTCTAAGGATTGGTGCCTACTCTGTGTGCTGCATCTGCCTTCCTGTCATTGGCTGCATTCGACTGCTTGATGGACTCGCTGACGGAGTGCAGACGTGTGCTTGCCTTCTAATGAATTGTTTTCTTGTACCTGCTTTTTCCCAAAATGCTCTATGGGATATACTACCTTGTAGAGAAGATTCTTCATCATGTGATCGTTCTGTTTCCTTAGAGACAACAGCAGTGTAATAATGCATTAGATGCCAGATGCATAGAGAAAGAAGAAGCGTTTGCTACAGAATGTGAAGGTTTGATAGCTTTTCCTTGCCTTTATGTTTCTGCTGCTTGAGCTGCTGGGCTGATGATGACTGTGTTTATTTTTGGCAGGATGCTAGAGCCTCTGGAACTTCCCATCCAGTTATTATAAAGAAGGGAAGCCCATTGTATCTATTCTTGGTTAATTGGTTAATTTTAAAAATATACAAGAGTCAGCTTGTCTCCTATAATATGTTTGTTTCCATTTCTGAAGACAGGTTTCAGGAATAACCGTATGAACAGATCAGGAAATGACATTGCATTATGTATTTCATTGACCTCTCTGTGAGCAGAAACTTGATAAAGTATTTAACTTGTCCTCTTTTCTCATCTTTCTAGACATATAGGAGTTGACGTCTGTAAAGTATTCACAACTTCCTCTCTAAGTTTAATGAACAAGGAGAACAACGAAGGAAAGATCCAGGGATTCATTGTGGAAAGGTTTTTAAAATAAAACAGTACATTTCTGACGATTTAATTATCTCTTTCATAGGACCCTTTGCCTACTTTTTCAGTGTAATCGTATTAAACTGAGCAATACTACTAAATAATTTGCTAATTATTGCCTCATTTTACAATTCTATCCTTTTCCAGAGCTAGAGCAAGATACCTGGCTTCCTCTGGGTGTCTCTAGATGCTATCTAGTGGTGAAAATTCTGTATAAGAATGTGTTTGTGGTAAACCTTTCCTTCCCTGAGAAATATTTCATTCTAAGTCTTATACCACAAATGGCTATGCTGAACTGCTAGAAATAGGAATTGAGGCATGTGTGTTTGTTGATAGGTCTTTTTTACATCAATGGATTAGTTGCAATGTATTTAGAAGTTGGTTTTGGAAATCTTAAATCTTTTTTTTCGGTTAATTAATTGTCAGTGACCAATAAAGTAAAATGTACTTTCCTAAAAGTCAGAGAAACCTCATTATAAATATATAATATTGTATTTTGCTACATTTACAATACCATGTGGTTATTTTTTAATGGTTTTCCCAAAGGCAGTTTCATTGGCTTGTTTAAGCTCTTTGCTTTGGCAGATAACCATAGAACCTCGTGGAGTGACGGGAGATGGTTGGTCTGGTACATAGATGTTAATAAAGAGCAAAACATCGCACTACTCGTGAAGGATAAAAGTGAGCTGCGCTTGTCCTAACTGTTTCCTAGAGGCAGGCAGGGTGCTTTTAGAGAGAGTAATAGAGGGAATTCCTTGGTGGTCCAGTGGTTGGGACTCGGCGCTCTCACTGCCAGGGCCCCGGGTTCGATCCCAGGTCGGGGAACTAAAATCCCACAAGCCGTGCAGCGGGGCCCAAAAAAAAAAAAGAATCCTAGAGATTAAGGAGATCTTAGAATCTAACCTCCTTAATATTTCACCAGAGCTACAGTGTGCCATTATTATAGATCATTATAAGTCCATGTTTCCTCTTCATTATAATGGAATAATTAGATAAACTGACTTTCATATTAGATCATATATTGTTTCAATGTGGAGGTCTGTGAATAGGTTTATAGGCTACCAAATTTTGGAGGGTAATAACTAAGAAGAGAGAAACAAATACCACCTTCATCCTAAAGCAGTGTCATCTGGGCTTATCACCCCAAGCGGAGATTCAGGAGTGCCTGGACCCCAGACTCGGTCATTTGACACTTTTCCTTCAATAAAACTTAATCCTTAAGTAAGTGAATGTTTTCCATTGATTTGCTCTTCAGTCTTTTTTCTGGGAGTATTACCCACTTCTTTGGAGAAGTGGTGCTCTCTCAGTCCTAACTGTGTTGTTCTAAGAGGACAGCTAATCAAAGTATTGGGCCCTCTGTCTACCAGAGGGGGTAGATGACTCAAGCTAGGTCATCTTGAGTCTTTTCTGGGAATCTCAAATTGGAATGAGGGAAGAGATTTTGTTCACCAAGGGTGAAGTTACCAGAAGTGAGGCAGAAGTTGTTTCTTGTTAAGCATAAAAAGCTGTGAGATCTGTATAGACTCTGATTCAAAATGAGGTCTCAGCAAAGATAACAATGAGTGTCCTCATGACATTCCAGTGTCCTGGAAGCCCCCACCCTTCATGAAGTTTAGTTATGAATTTAGTTATCATTTAGTTATGATACTTAGTAAATTCATCTTTTTTTTTTTTTTAAGATACTTCAAGTTAGATTTGAAGCCAGTGGTCCTGAACTAGGGCTGTGTTTCTTAAAGATGAGAATTTATTCTTCCCTGAGAACTCTAATCTGAAAAATTCATTTGGACAATACAGAGATGCCTGGGTTAGGATGGTGAATGTGTGGATTTGATCTATTCAATGTCATTAGAACCAGATAAAAGTGGTTTCCAATGCTGGTCCTGCCACTTACTAGTTTTGTGACCTTAAGCATGTTAATAGTCCCCTTTAACCTTTATTTCTTTATTTGTAAAATAAGAATACCATCATGAGTAGTAGCAAGAATTCCGGTAATGGATCTGAAGACCTAGCTGAGGGCTGATGCAGAGCTCATACTCAGCAAATGTTTGAGGTGCATTACGCCTTTCCTCCCAGCCCTCTGCAGTGTTCTAAAAGGAAATATATGCACATACACAGCAAATCTTGTAACTGTTAACTTCATGGGATTTTTTATATTGTTTTCCTGTACTGGTCTGTGGCTAACTATTTGAAATAATTAAGTTGCCTTTGTTAGAAATGATTTTACACATTTTTTATTGTGAATGATAATTATCAGTTAGATTTGACCTAAAAATTGTAATATGTTAAGCTAAAGCTTAAACACCTATTGTGAAGACTAAGTATGAAGACTAATTGGAATATAAACTTCTTGTGGGCAGGAACAGTCTTCAACTTGTTTTTGTTTTTTCTCAAAGCCCCTAATAGTGCCAGGCATGAATAAACCATGGATTTTTGTTTGTTTGTATATTGGTAAGACCCTTGTTTATTTAAATGGAATTTGTAGTAATCAGAAGGACTTTATGGAGATACTGAAATTTCTGGAGCCATTTCTCTCATAAAAAAAAAGTGAGAGAGAGTGTAACCTTGGCAAGTCTATGAAGAAAGACATTCCAGGATAGATATCTAGGAGAAGCTTTGAAAGCAGGGGCTTAGAAGAAGTGAATGAACAACTTGCTTGAAAGATGTGGAAGACCTGAGTTTTGACAGATAAAAGAATGAAGTAGTCACAGTGTGGGTTTTAAATTTGTCTTAAAGTACGGTGAAATCTGCCGCATAAACTTAATGATGAGAAAAGTATGAACAAAGTGAGTCGGGAAGGTAATTTCAGAAACAACACAAGTATCTAGGATTGAAGGTGAAATAACTGGCTAAAAAAATTGTAATAAGTTATTAAATGTACTTAACTAAAATGGTTAAGTACCTCATATATAAAGCATTGTTGTGGGAATACAAAAAAGTAATCAAGTAAATGAAAGCATATGGCATAATAAAATCTTTTTTCCTTGCACATTAACAGTAATAAACAGTCCAAAAAGTCTGATAAAAAGTCCCCACGTGCATGATTGGCAGATAACTGTCAAGGTAAAAGAGAATTGCAGGGCTGTAACCATAACCTCTACAGCTAAAAAAATATTCTGGGAGGAAGAGCAACACAATGAGCTAATGCTTTTAAAAGTATAGGGTAGGGATAAGTATCTGTCTATATGGGTGACTTCCTACAGAAGAGGTACACCAAAGGGCCTACGGAGAAGTGACAGGTGCCCGAGATCTCACTGGTCCTCTCAGGCTTCAGACTTGGCTTTGTTCATGTACCCCTTTATTCACTCACAGTTTTTAAGTAGAAACTTTGCTTAAACAACAATATTATACTTTCACATCCTTGGTTAGAAAGGTCATATCCAGAAACTGTTTTCCCCTAAGTTGATCTAAGTCAACTTAGAAAGTCAAAAACAAGTAATCACACTCAGTATTGGTCCTGAGCCTAGCGTTCAACATCTTTTTAAGTCAACGGTCTGGCTGACATAATAATTTCCTCATCAAATGTATGTATTTTGTTAGGCTGAGATGAGGATTCCAAAAGATCTTTGAAATTAAGACTAGATTTGAAAGTCATTTTAATAAATTAGAGGTATGTTTTTGAAGGGAACAGTTCATACTAGCTTACCTTGTTTCCCCTGGGACAGTCTAGAGGTGGTTAAAAATGCAACCAAATGGTTTGAGTTCAGAGAGGCATATGTAATACAGAGTTCTGTTGAGGTGACAGGGGAAAGAATAAATCACCCAAAATCATACCCTGGGGTTATTATTGTTTCATCTTCCTATAGAAACAACTTTACAAGAGCTGATGCTCACATCATGCTGTTGCTTTTAATTTATAGACCAAACAATCTTAAGTAAGTTTTTCTAAAAATGCCACAAAGGTAGTAGAGACACTATACCATAATGATTAAGAATACAGACCCAAGAGCCACGCTGCCTTGGTTCAAATCCTACTTCTGCCACACGTCTTGACTGTGACCTCAGGTGCATTACTTCTCTCCGTGCCTTATTGTCTCCATTTGTAAAATAAAGTTAATAATAGGATCTGCCCCCTTGGTGGTTGTGAGGTTTATATGAGTGAATCCATGCACAATGTTAGAACTGAGTCTGGCATGTATTAAGCGCTCAATAAGTATTATTATTGTTGTAAAAGACACTCTCCACTCTGTTGATTCCATTACTAAGTCACAGATGAAAACTAGCCATGGCTACAAACATTCCAAACATGCCTACCAAATATAACAACTAATAATGCTAATTCCATTCTCGGAGAAGAGTCTCACCAAAGCTAAATATAACAGAAAGGTTACTTCTTACACACTCTCCACACGACGTGGTGCTGACTCATAATCCAGTATTTCCTGAAAACCTAATCCGTGTTCGTACCACGCTAGCTACTCAAAATACAATGATAAAAAAAGCACACAAGTTTCCTGCAGTTTAGTAGAGGAGATAATGTAGACAGATCTAAAATGTTTTCTTTCTTTTTTGGGGATGTGGTGGTAGGGATGTTGGGGGGTTGTGGAATTTTGGACCTACTCAAAACATCTAACAGGTCTTTCTTGTACTAATAGCCTCGAAGTTCTAAGTTTGTAAAATACCTTCCTTCTCAGTTTGCTTTCTTTCTTTTTTTTTTTTTTTTTTTTGCGGTACGCAGGCCTCTCACTTTTGTGGCCTCTCCCGTTGCGGAGCGCAGGCTCAGCGGCCATGGCTCACGGGCCTAGCCGCTCCGCGGCATGTGGGATCCTCCCGGACCGGGGCACAAACCCGTGTCCCCTGCATCAGCAGGCGGACTCGCAGCCACTGCGCCACCAGGGAAGCCCTCAGTTTGCTTTCTTAGTGATAACAGAAACAGTACAGGCTCACTTTAGAAAATTTGACTCAGTGGTATAACAAGGTTTTTTTTTCTGTTTTAACTATTAAGCATGTTTTTTCTCTGAAAATCAGGAAAAAATTAAAACTTGAAAAATTGGAGGAGTACAGTAAAGTATAAATAAGCAAGAAAAATAATTCCCGTAATTCCACTTTTCTTAAATTTTGACATATTTCCTTCAGATATTTTGCTTTACACTTATTATATTGTTTAGGTGAGACCATGCTGTGTGTATGTATAAATAATTTTATTTTATAGGGTTGTTGTGAAGATAAAATAATATATTTAAAGCCCTAAACACTGTGTCTAATAGCTATATATCAAACATTCAGTAATTGTTAGCTAGTATGACAGTTATCTTGCCCTTCTTTTTATTTCTTTCATGATAAGCTATTTCTCATGTAATTAGAAAGCTATTTCTCATGTAATTAGAAAACTCTTTGTAAGCATTATCTTTTAATGACAGCATAATAAGCTATATTTATTGATGTACTGTGGTTTACTTTTCCTTTCCCTCATATTTGAATATTTTAGGTTTCTTCCAGAATTATTCTATTGTAAATAATGTTTTCCTAAATATTTTAAAATGTAAAATTGTCTTTACATTTCTGATTAATTCCTTAGAATATATCCCTAGAAAGGGAATTAGTGAGTCAAAATACTTGAACTTTTTAAAAGATCTTTGATGGACATATTGTCAAATTGCTTTCTAGAAATTTTGCTTAACTTTGTACTTTCACTCTTTCTTACCTAATAGACAGTTAACAGCCTGTGTCATAAAATCCTCTCCAGCCTTAAAATTACCTTAAACTTAAAAAATATCATTGTTATTTTTTATAAGGGAAAATGGTCTATAATTTTAACAAATTTCTTTGCTTTTTCATAAAGTATTTTCAAATTGAATTATTTGTATTTCTTCTTTTTAAACGTGTATTTTCACTTTGACCTTTTTCTAATTGCAATCTTAATAGTTTTCTTATAAATTTGTATGAATCCCTTGTACGTTAAGGCTGTTAATTCTTGCTCTGTCACATTTGTTGAAATAGTTCCCCAAATTTGTATTTTTCTTTCTTTTCTGATTTTTTTTAAATCATTTGAATTAATTTGTCTCTTTCTTCCTAATTTTTCCATTGCTTTTGAGCTTAGAAAATCCTCTCTATCCATAGACTTATATGTTTTCTTGTGAGTTGTACAATTAAACATTTACATTTAGTTCTTTAACACACTGTAAATATATATTTTTCTTTATGGGGCGAGGTGATCTCAATATTTCCCCATAGCGTGTCACAGTTTTTCTTTTATTAAATACTTACTGCATTATATTATAATTATTTTTTCTGAATTTTTATTCTTCATAAAACTTCAGTTTTCATCCTTTTAATTTTTATCCCCAGCAGTTGGCACAGTACCTACCACCTTGTAGAGACACAACAAATATTTAATAAATGAAAGAAAGAAATACACAATTATATATAATCTGTCCTGAAAGATTTTAAAGGCATGATCAGTTATTCTTCATCTCTTCCTATCTTTAATAACCTTAAGAGAGATTCTGTAGTAATTCTAATTTCAAGTTAGTCTACATTCCAGAGCATCCACCAGAATGAATTGGAGTGGTCTGGTCATAAGAAAAATAATGCAAAAATGACTTGTACAGTAAGCTAAATTTTTACTTTCTAATAGGAGTTTTTTTTTTTAATAGATCTTTATTGGAGTATAATTGCTTCACAATACTGTGTTAGTTTCTGTTGTACAACAAAATGAATCAGCCATATGCATACACATGTCCCCATATCCCCTCCCTCTTGAGCCTCCCTCCCATCCTCCCTATCCCACCCCTCTAGGTCATTGCAAAGCACTGAGCTGACCTCCCTGTGCTATGCAGCTGCTTCCCACCAGCCAACTATTTTACATTTGGTAGTGTATATATGTCAATGCTACTCTCACTTGGCCCCAGCTTCCCCCTCCCCACACCGTGTCCTCAAGTCTATTCTCTTTGTCTACATCTTTATTCCTGCCCTGCCTCTAGGTTCATCAGTACCATTTTTTTTGATTGCATATATATGTGTTAGAATACGCTATTTGTGTTTCTCTTTCTGACTTACTTCACTCTGTATGACAGACTCTAGGTCCATCCACCTTACTACAAACAACTCAATTTCATTTCTTTTTATGGCTGAGTAATATTCCATTGTATACATGTGCCACATCTTCTTTATCCATTCATCGGTCAATGGACACTTAGGTTGCTTCCATGTCCTGGCTATTGTAAATAGTGCTGCAATGAACATTGTGGTACATGACTCATTTTGAATTTTGGTTTTCTCAGGATATATGCCCAGTAGTGGGATTGCTGGGTCATATGATAGTTTTATTTTTCGTTTTTTAGGGAGGCTCCAAACTGTTTTCCATAGTGGTTGTATCAATTTACATTCCCACCAATAGTGCAGGAGGGTTCCCTTTTCACCACACCCTTTCCAGCATTTATTGTTTCTAGATTTTTTGATAATAGCCATTCTGACTGGTGTGAGGTGATACCTCACTGCAGTTTTGATTTGCATTTCTCTAATAATTAGTGATGTTGAGCATCTTTTCTTGTGCCTCTTGGCCATCTGTATGTCTTCCTTGGTGAAATGTCTATTTAGGTCTTCCGCCCATTTTTTAATTGGATTGTTTGTTTTTTTGACATTGAGCTCCATGAGCTATTTGTATTTTTTGGAGATGAATCCTTTGTCTGTTGTTTTATTTGCAAATATTTTCTCCCATTCTGAGGTTGTCTTTTTGTCTTGTTTATGGTTTCCTTTACTGTGCAAAAGCTTTTAGGTTTAATTAAGCCCCAATTGTTTATTTTTATTTCCATTACTCTAGGAGATGGGTCAAAAAAGACCTTACTGTGGTGTATGTCAAAGAGTGTTCTTCCTACGTTTTCCTCTAAGAGTCTTATAGTGTCTGGTCTTACATTTAGGTCTTTAGTCCATTTGGAGTTTATTTTTGTGTATGGTGTTAGGTGGTGTTCTAATTTCATTCTTTTACATGTAGCTGTCCAGTTTTCCCAGCACCACTTACTAAAGAGGCTGTCCTCTCTCCATTGAATGTTCTTGCCTCCCTTGTTGTAAATTAGGTGACCATATGTGCGTGGGTTTATCTCTGGGCATTCTATCCTGTACCATTGATATGTATTTCTGTTTTTGTGCCAGTACCATACTATCTTTATTACTATAGCTTTGTGGTATAAGTTGAAGTCAGGGAGCCTGATTCCTCCAACTCCATTTTTCTTTCTCAAGATTGCTTTGGCTATTCGGGGTCTTTTGTGTTTCCATACGAATTGTGAAATTTTTTGTTCTAATTCTGGGAAGGATGCCATCGGTAGTTTGATAGGGATTGCATAGAATCTGTAGATTGCTTTGGGTAATATAGTCATTTTCACAATGTTGATTCTTCCAATCCAAGAACATGGTATATTTCTCCATCTGTTTATGTCATCTTTGATTTCTTTCATCAGTGTTTTATACTTTTCTGAGTACAAGTCTTTCACCTCCTTAGGCTGGTTTATTCCTAGGTATTTTTGTTGTTGTTGCGATGGTAAATGGGATTGTTTCCTTAATTTCTCTTTCTGATTTTTCGTTATTGGTGTATAGGAGTGCCAGAGATTTCTGTGCATTAATTTTGTATCCTGCAACCTTACCAAATTCATTGATTAGTTCTAGTAGTTTTCTGGTGACATATTTAGGATTTTCTATGTATAGTTATCATGTCATCCGCAAACAGTGACAGTTGTACTTCTTTTCCAATTTGTATTCCTTTTATTTCTTTTTGTTCTCTGATTGCCGTGGCTAGGACTTCCAAACCTATGTTGCATAAGAGGGGTGAGAGTGGACATCCTTGTCTTGTTCCTGATCTTAGTGGAAATGCTTTCAGTTTTTCACCATTGAGTATGATGCTCACGGTGGGTTTGTCATATATGGCCTTTATTATGTTGAGGTGGGTTCCTTCTATGCCCATTTTCTGTAGAGTTTTTATCATAAATGGGTGTTGAATTTTGTCAAAAGCTTTTTCTGCAGCTATTGAGAGGATCATATAGTTTTTATTCCTTAATTTGTTAATATGGTGTATCACATTAATTGATTTGCGTATATTGAAGAATCCTTGCATCCCTGAGATAAATCCCACTTGATCATGGTGTATGATCCTTTTAACGTGTTGTTGGATTCTGTTTGCTAGTATTTTGTTCAGGATTTTTGCATCTATGTTCATCAGTGATATTGGTCTATAATTTTCTTCTTTTGTGATGTCTTTTTCTGGTTTTGGTATCAGGGTGATGGTGTCTTCGTAGAATGAATATGGGCGTGTTCCTCCCTCTGCAATTTTTTGGAAGAGTTTGAGAAGTGTCAGTGTTAGCTCTTCTCTAAATGTTTGATAGAATTCGCCTGTCAATCCATCTGGTCCTGTACTTTTGTTTGTTGGAAGATTTTTAATTACTGTTTCAATTTCATTACCTGTGTTAGGTCTGTTTACGTTTTCTAATTCTTCCTGGTTCAGTCTTAGAAAATTGTACCTTTCCAAGAACTTGTCCATTTCTTCATGGTTGTCCATTTTATTGGCATATACTTGTTTCTAGTAGTCCCTTATAATCCTTTGTACTTCTGCAGTGTCAGTTGTGATTCCTCCTTTTTCATTTCTAATTTTATTGATTTGCATCCTCTCCCTTTTTTCTTGATGAGTCTAAGGGTTTATTAGTTTTGTTTTGTTTATCTTCTCAAAGAACCAGCTTTTAGTTTTACTGATCTTTGCTATGGTTTTCTTCATTTCTATTTTATTTATTTCTCCTCTGATTTTTATGATTTATTTCCTTTTACTGACTTTGGGTTTTCTTTGTTCTTCTTTCTCCAGTTGTTTTAAGTGTATGGGGCAGATTGTTTATTTGAGATTTTTCTAGTTTCTTGAGGTGAGATTGACTTGCTATGAACTTCCCTCTTAGAACTGCTTTTGCTGCATCTCATAGGTTTTGGGTTGTTGTGTTTCCATTGTCATTTGTTTCTATGTATTTTTAAAATTTCTTCTTTGATTTCTTCAGTGATCTCTTGTTTATTTAGTAGCACACTGTTTAGCCTCCGTGTATTTGTGTTTTTTACATTTTTTTCCCCCTGTAATGGATTTCCAATCTCATAGCGTTGTGGTCAGAAAAGACGCTTGATGCGATTTCAATTTTCTTAAATTTTCCGAGGCTTGGTTTGTGACCCAAGATGTGATCTGTCTTGGAAAATGTTCCATGTGCACTTAAGAAGAAAGTGTATTCTGCCACTTTTGGGTGGAATGTTCTATAAATATCAATTAAATCTATCTGGTCTATTGTGTCATTTAAAGCTTGTGTTTCCTTATTTATTTTCTGTTTGGGTGATCTGTCCATTGGTGTTAGTGGCATGTTAAAGTCCCCTACTATTATTGTGTTACTATCAATTTCTCCTTTCATGGTTGTTAGCATTTGCCTTATGTATTGAGGTGCTCCTATGTTGGGTGCATAAACATTTATAATTGTTATATCTTCTTCTTGGATTGATCCTTCGATCATTATGTAGTATCCTTCTTTGTCTCTTGTGATAGTCTTTATTTTAAAGTCTATTTTATCGGATATGAGTATTGCTACTCCAGCTTTCTTTTGATTTCCATTTGCATGGAATATCTTTTTCCATCCCTTCACCTCCAGTCTGTATATGTCGCAAGGTCTGAAGTGGCTCTCTTGTAGACAGCATATATATGGGTCTTGTTTTTGTATCCATTCAGCCAGTCTGTGTCTTTGGTTGGGGCATTTAATCCATTTACATTCAAGGTTATTATTGATATGTATGTTCCTATTACCATTTTCTTAATTGTTTTGGGTTTGTTTTTGTGGGTCTTTTCTTCTCTGGTGTTTCCCACCTAGAGAAGTTTCTTTAGCATTTGTTGTAAAGCTGGTTTGGTGGTGTTGAATTCTCTTAGCTTTTGCTTATCTGAAAAGCTTTTGATTTCTCCATTGAATCTGAATGAGATCCTTGCTGGGTAGAGAAGTCTTGGTTGTAGGTTTTTCTCTTTCATCACTTTAAGTATATCCTGCCACTCCCTCTGGCCTGCAGAGTTTCTGCTGAAAAATCAGCTGATAACCTTATGGGGATTCCTTTATATGTTATTTTTTGTTTTTCCCTTGCTGATTTTAATATTTTTTCTTTGAATTTAATTTTTGTTAGTTTGATTAATATGTGTCTTGGTGTGTTTTTCCTAGGGTTTATCCTGTATGGGACTCTCTGTGCTTCCTGGACTTGGGTGACTATCTCCTTTCCCATGTTAGGGAAGTTTTCCACCATAATCTCTTCAAATGTTTTCTCAGACCCTTTCCTTTTCTCTTCTTCTTCTGGGACCGCTGTAACTTGAATGTTCGTGCATTTAGTGTTGTCCCATAGGTCTCTAAGATTGTCTTCAGGGGCTTCCCTGGTGGCGCAGTGGTTGGGAGTCCACCTGCTGATGCAGGGGACGTGGGTTTGTGCCCTGGTCCAGGAGGATCCCACATGCCGCGGGGCGGCTGGGCCCGTGGGTTATGGCCGCTGGGCCTGCGCGTCCGGGGCCTGTGCTCCGCAATGGGAGAGGCCACAGTGGTGAGAGGCCAAAAGATTGTCTTCAATTCTTTTTTCTTTATTCTGCTCCTTGGCAGTTATTTCCACCATTTTTTCTTCTAGCTCACTTATTCGTTCTTCTGCCTCAGTTTTTCTGTTATTGATTCCTTCTGGTGTATTTTTCATTTCAGTTATTTTGTTGTTCATCTCTGTTTGTTTGTTCTTCTAGATCTTTGTTAAACATTTCTTGTATTTTATCAATCCATGCCTCCATTGTATTTCCAAGATTCTGGATCATCTTTACTATCATTACTCTGAATTCTTTTTCAGGTGGATTGCCTATTTCCTCTTCATTTATTTGGTCTTGTTGGTTTTTACCCTGCTCCTTCATATGTGGCATATTTTTTTGCCGTCTCTCTCTCTCTTTTTTTTTTTTTTCTTTATGAGTGGGATTGTGTTCCTGTCATACCGGTTGTTTGGCCTGAGGCTTCCAGCACTGGAGTTTGTAGGCTGTTGGGTAGAGTTGGGTCTTGGTGCTGAAATGAGGACATCCATGAGCCCTCACTCTGGTGAATATTACCTGCGGTCTGAGGTTCTCTGTTAGTCCACTGGTTCCGACACGGAGCTCCCACTGCAGGAGCTTTGGCCCGACCCCCGGCTCGTGAACCAAGATCCCGCAAGCCACGTGGGGTGGCAAAAAAAGGAAAGAACAATAACAAAGTAAAAAATAAAATTAGACTAGAAAACTAACAGATATGTTAGTTTTAAAAATAAAAATATAGATGAATCAACAATCGGAAGGTACAACAGTACCATAATAGCAAAGAAGAGGACGAGGGAAAAGAGAAAACAAAAAACGGGGAAAAGGCCTTGGCTGTGGAGGGCGAGGCCTGAGCAAGGGCGAGGTTTGGGGCCTATGCTTAGAACCTACAGGGCTGGAAAAGGCCCTAGGGGCTATGGGGGGTGGGGCTTAGGCTCTAGGAACAGAAGGGGCCCAGGTGTGCCCCCCAACCCTGGTCTCAGAGGGCAGGGGACCTCACCTGGGAGCCCAGCAGGCTTCCTGGGCTTGAGTGGGTGGGGCAAACACCCTCCTCTCCTCTCCAGCTCTTCCTGTCTTGGAGGGCCCCTGCCAACTGCTTCTCCTGTTCTCCCCTTGGCCTTCTTCCTATGCCCCCAGGATCAATGCAGGGGGGGTGGGGGGACCTTGGAGAGCAGAGGACCATCCTGGGAGCTCAGCAGGCTCCCCGGGCCTAGTGGGTGGGGCAAACGCCCTCTACTCCTCTCCCCCTCCTCCCAGAGGACCCCTCCCTCCTGCCTCTCCTGATCTCCCCAGCCTTCCTCCTATGCCCTCAGGACTCACGGGGCCTGGAGGGAGCTTTGGAGGGCAGGGGACCAGCCTGGGAGCTTAGCAGGCTCCCCGGGCCCGAGTGGGCGGAGCAGTCACCCTCTGCTCCTCTCCCACTCCTCTCGGAGGGCCCCTCCTGCCTGCCTCTTCTGATCTCCCCAGCCTCCCTCCTATGTCCCCAGGACCAATGTGGCCGGGGATGGGGGGATGGGGGGTGGGCCTTGGAGGGCAGGGGACTGGACTGGGAGCTCAGCAGGCCCCCCCAGGCCCAGTGGGCCGGGTGATTGCCCTCCGCTTCTCCCGGACTGGCCCTCCCGCCTGCCTCTTCTGATCTCCCTGGCCTCAGGGGCGCCGATCCTGTTTGACCACTACTTCTCCTCCCTACTCTGTTCCCCAAAGTCCTACCAGTTCACTTGGGGATTCCTCCAGTCTCCTTGGGTGTCAGGGTTTTCCACCAGCAGCCGACAGGCGCCCTAGTTGTGGGGAGACTCTAACTCGGTGTCTTCCCACACTGCCATCTTGACTCTGCCCTTCTAATAGGAGTTTTGTCTTAACTAGTAACCAGAAGCTCTATACCTATTATCTAAGCCACCCTATTACTGGATATTTTCCCAAACTTATCCTGCTCCACCTAAAAAAAGTAAATTAAAATCCATCTTTATAATGATCAGAGTATTCAAATGAACAGCTACAATTTAAATGATGACACTCAAATATTTTCAAACTTGACATCTCACCTGGGTTCCATTCTCTTATTTCCAACTACTTGGAAGCAGGTAAGATATCATTTACCTGTGCTTACCAATGCCACTTCAGATTCAGCGACTTCACAACTGAAATCACTTCACCCTTAACCTTCCTACTCATTCTCTCTACTCCCACCAGTCCAACACCAAATCCTGTTTCCTACTCTTGTGTTCCCTACTTTGGATATGTTATCACTATCTACCCAGTAGTCGAGGTAAAAATCTCAGTTATTCTTTATTCACTAACCGTGTGTACTTAATCTGTCACTACATCTTATCCATATTACCTGTTGTCTGTTCCCTATCTTAACTACCACTGTCCACCCTCGTAATCACTGATATGGACAATTGCCATAACCTCTTCATTGAAGTCCCAGCTTCCATTCCCTCCTCCTTCCAAACCTCTCCACATAAATGTTTTTTAAATGGGGATGTACATTAAAAAGAATCCTCTTGCCCCTAGAGATTCA
This sequence comes from Monodon monoceros, assembly GCF_005190385.1. Classification (NCBI taxonomy): domain Eukaryota; kingdom Metazoa; phylum Chordata; class Mammalia; order Artiodactyla; family Monodontidae; genus Monodon; species Monodon monoceros. Next base: position 68,708,179 of record NW_021703775.1, read on the forward strand.
GATTCACTAAATTGAGGGTAGAGCTTGGATATCTCATTATATAAAAAACTTCCCAGATGATTCCAGTGCACACCTGGATTAAAACCAATATTTTACAAGCTTCTGGAGTTATCATTTCAAAAGCCTGCTATAGTCACATCATCCTTTGGCTTAAAAAGTTCTAATGCTTCCCCCACTGCCTACAGTATAAAGTCCAAACTTTGCTTGTGATAGAACAGGTGTCATTCACATCCGGGCCCTCATCTCCCTTTCCGGATGCATTTTCAACTACTCCCCTCCCAAGGCCTTTGAGTCTAGCCAAATAAGTTACACCCAAATATGCCATGTACTTTTGGATTTTTGTGCCTTTTTCCATACCATTTCTTCTAAGTTGCCCTTAACTTTTTTCTATATCTGGAAAACTCTCTCCTCAATGTCACTTACACCTGACTATACCCCTTTTTCTTCCAGGCAGGAGTAACAGCTCTGCATCTGTGACTCCACAACACTTTGTGTATACTTGTGTTGCTACTCTCATTACTTTGGATTGTGATGATTTGTTTACATACATATAGTTAGATTATTAAGATAGAGATAGTCCTACTTATCTTGTATGAGTAGGCACCCAGGAGGCATGCCTCTTTCCTTCTGATTAAGAATTAACAAATTATCTTGGGAATTCCCTGGCGGTCCAGTGGTTAGGAATTCTCTTGGGAACTCCCTGGCGGTCCAGCGCTTTTCACTGTCAATGGCTCAGGTTCAATCCCTGGTCAGGGAGCTAAGATCCCACAAGCCTCACGGCACCGCCAAAAATACGAAAGAAAAAAAAAATTAGCAAATTCTAAAAAAAATATTAAAAGAACAAATTCTAAGTCTTCTTTTTATACCCACCTTTTCTAACTAGCAAATTACCTTCTATCTAGATCATTCATCTGTTTCTATCTCCTCATCCAAAAAATGGGCCTGTCTTATTAACAAAAGGAACCTCTCAAATCTCTGTACCAAGTGATGGTTGGTGGTCACTTGGGTATCATGGGACTCATTAGTGTCTAAAAATACCTTGCTGAGATCTTCACCAATGGAAGATATAGAACATCTGGTAACACGTTCAAGGTATCCAGCAGGTTTTGAATGTTAAAGATCAACAAAACTGATGTGGTGAGTTGTGTCAATTCTACTGCTTCGTAAGTTTCTGTAACTGGTACCATTAATGTCTGCTTCACACCTAGAAGCATTCTTTTTTTTTCTTAAGCCAGAAGTCATTTTTGGTGTATTACATCTCCTAAGACCACATCTAAGCTATTGGCTTTCACAGTGAATTGTGGGCCTAGTGGTAGAATCTGCAGGAAAGACCCGCTTTGAGTTTTCAGATGCCTCTTTCATCTTGGACTATAAACACAGACCTATTTTCTTAACAGAACATTAGGAGTTCAGAAATGGTATGAAATTTGGGTGCAGTTATGATTAGTTTACAACTTACAATGTAATCATTACTGTCTGGTTTTGAGTGTTAGAGAAGAGGCTTTGATATGTGTGCTGTAAGATGATAATTGATCATGATGTCTACCAAGAGATAGAGATAATTATTAAAGACTTCTGTGGCATCAGACCAAACAAAATGCTACAAATCATGGGATTTTATCACATGGATCCACGCTTAGGGAATTAAAAAACTTTTTTTTCCGATTGTCATTTTTCCTCGGAGAAAGTCAGAAAGGAAATTGAATGCAGTAGTATCTTCAATATTGAAATATACTGGGTAACTACATAAGTTCTGAAATCAACATGAATATGTCCTTATCTTGTTTTGGAAATGGGTTGCTAATAATAGTATATTAAAGAAGCAAAGGCCATTGTGTTTGCAGGACCAGAATGTTTCTGGTGCCTTCTGTATGAAAAGTTATGATGCTGCATTTGTTTCTTTCATAGGCATTGTCTCCTTGTTCCCTTTGGACAATGGATTTAAAAGAATCAGAGGCAAAAATATAAATTTAGGGCTAAAATGAAGCTAGTTTCTGTGTTCACTTCTGTTATTAATCAACCTAAAACGGTTGATTAATTGATTATATCTCAGCACAGCACTACCTTTAGGCTTGAAAGTTTGGAGGCAAAATTGGATAGCTGCCTGGAAAGTAGGTAATGAGATAAATAACATGGAATTTAATTCTAGCCTAGAAAGGCATATTTCAATTCTGAAAGTCTTAACTTTGTCACACAAAGGGAGGAATGTGTGACAATAAGCATACTGCTGTGGCTTAAAAATCAAGAGACCTAAATCGATTCCCTGCAAATTACTTCTCATCTTTGGTCCTCTCCATTAAATGAGAAATCATTAAAAATATTTCCCTACCCAGAAGTGAAGTTGGTTTTTTTAAAAAGGAGGGTAGAGATAGATAGATGTAGAGGTCGATCCATCCATCCATCCCTCTTAAACTTTAAGTACATTGGATCTACCTGAAAATTTTCCCTTGAGCCTGTGTTTGAATGGACTATGAAACCTGCAAAAACAATAAAGGTTCTGGCCCCTTAATGTTCACCAGAACTTGCTGAGTATAACCTCTAAAAAACAATTTCATAGTTAACTCAGCTCTTAGAGATAAGGAGGAACCAGGAGGTAGTTCCCAAACACTTAAATATGAGAAAAGGACTTTTCTGTTTCACTTTTCTGCTCTTGATGGACAGATTTCTCTGAAAAGTACTTCTTTCAGTTTAGGAGAGGAAGTGAGAGATTTCCCAGGAGGAATATTTAGCAATAGTCATGTGGTTCCAAGCGCAAGACAGAAGCCCTTTGTAACTGAACCTGGTGGGGAAGGAGAGGGGCTGAAGAATGGCTGAAAGGCAGAATCACAGTTTCTTTTTGATAATTTTGGAGTTGTTCATTCAAGACTCTCACAAGAGGATGAAAGAGACCTTGAGTCCAGAAAACCAGCCGCTAAAGACAAGTTATCAAAAATGCTTACTTCAAATTTAAATTTGGATTAGTTTATGAAAGAAAACCTTCTAATCAGAGTACAGGTATGAACTCATTGTTAAGATTCTAGTAAAGGATTAATAAAAGAACTTAGTATTTAACAATTTAATTGTTTCGGTAAAAAGTATACAAACTAACTCTGAGGGAAGACAGTGAGCTCTAACCAAATCTCAGGAAAAACATGCATGTTGCTGTTGTGACCTTTGTGACACACCACAGGTGCCACACACCTAGCGATCCTGTAAACAACTGAAATGCAGAATGCAGATTCTTGTGTGCTAAAACTGTAAAACAAGAGCCACTGGAGTTATATCCCTGTAGCCGTGTGGGTACAGTTCGTTGCTCCTGTCCGGGTAGCACATGGCTCTGGGGTCCTTTGGCTTTGTGCGAGAGGACCTTCTTTTTTTTTTTTTTTTTTTTTTAAATTAATTAATTTATTTTGGGCTGTGTTGGGTCTTCATTTCTGTGCGAGGGTTTTCTCTAGTTGTGGCAAGCGGGAGCCACTCTTCATCGCGGTGCGCGGGCCTCTCACTATTGGGGCCTCTCTTGTTGCAGAGCACAGGCTCCAGACGCGCAGGCTCAGTAGTTGTGGCTCACGGGCCCACTTGCTCCGTGGCATGTGGGATCTTCCCAGACCAGGGCTCGAACCCATGTCCCCTGCATTAGCAGGCAGATTCTCAACCACTGTGCCACCAGGGAAGCCCGAGAGGACCTTCTTGTTGAGTTTACTTAGGCTGAAATTATCAATTTCTACCCCCACTCCCTATGGGTCCCACTGTGCTTATCAGGAACGATAGTTGGTCCTTTGCCCCCATCACTTTTTCATTTGTTTCCCCTAGTCTCACTGGTAATTATTAATATAATGTCAATGTCTTTTCTTTTCAGTCCTCCTCGCCCTCTGACGAATGTGAATGACACCATGGTGAGCCACATGTCCTCTGGGGCGCCCACTCCCACCAAGAGGTACGTGATGCTTGTGTGGCAGTTATCACTCACCGTTGGGTACTGGCCTCTGGCCTGGGAAGCAGAGCATTCCACAGGGCAGAAAGGACTGGCTTTCCTCCCCTCCTTGGACTGTCTTTTTATATTATTTTCGACTTTTTATCTTCCTTTTTTTCCCTACTAACTTATAAATATAGCAACTGAAGGAGGCTGCTTTGGAGTGGTGCCTGAGGTGGAAGCTCTCCATTTGTGACAAGCAGTGAACATAGTGTCAAAGCAGATTAGGCATGTTTGAGCTCTTTTTTTTTAACATCAAACAATATTTTGATGAGCACGAATTTCAACAGTTTTGCATTAGAGTTCTTGAAGCATCAAAGATCATTTCTGCTTCCTGATTTGACTCTGTAAATTGAGCTAATTCCTTATATTCTAAATCATTCTACATAGAATTCATAAACATTTAAGCTGAAAAGCCTGAGTCCCTCTCTTAGTTATACAGGGAGTTTCCTTAGGGTCCTTCAAGGAACTAGAACAGTCTCCTCCTTTCTCCTCTTTATTTAGTTTACTCTTCTCCAGAATTCTCTTAGGCAGGACTTAAAAGATCTGTATGAAATGGTTTACTTGTCTGATTTAAGCTGTTCTGTCACCAGAGCAATGCAGAAAGTCCCTCAAGGCACAACCAGTAAAGAATTCTTTCTAACAGTCATCACTCAAAAAAAACAAAAAAGCAAAACAAAAAAGAATGAAGACATTCCAACCCACTCCCCAAGTCCTTCCTGAAGAAAGCACTCTGTACTGCAAACCTGAAGAAAACCATACGTACCGATTGCTTTGGATCAAGTTAGCTATAGAAATGTTATTTACTTAATAATACTTTGACGTAATATATATAATATATAATACTTAAGATCAACTATGTTTGTTCCATTGGGTAAAACTCCTAGGGCAATATTTCCCGAACTTGAGTGATGAGAAGAATCACCCGGGTCACTTGCTAAAAATACACATTTCTGAGATCACATCAGACCCAGTGGATCCTGAGATCCTGGGAAGCTACACTTTTAACAAGTACTCCAGGTGATTCTTATCATCAGGCAGATTTGGGAAATAGCCTTAGAAGCGAAGGAGTAAACTACAAGAATCCTCCATCCTGGAATAGAGGATTTAGGGACTTAACAAATGAGAGTGACTTGATAATACAGTGTTATCCACGTGGAGACTCAAGACCCTGACCAGGTGAGAGTACTTGTCCGCAGCCTTGTTGGGACACTACTAGCAGGACAGTAGCCGAGCCGCCTCTTTTGGGCAGAATTGAGTGGTATGAGCACCGTCTGTACTGAGCACAGACTTCTGAGCCAGACTGCATTTGAATCCTGGCTATCACCTGACCTTGAACAAGATTCTTATCTTTGTTGGTTTATCTGTAGAATGAGGAGAATAATAGTATCTGTGTTGTGGGGTTTATGTGAGAATGTAACATACTGTTGTCATTATTTAGGAAGTAAACTGTAATGAGAGAACAGGTGGGGAAGAGAGAATAATTTATGGCTAATGCCCTCTCAAGGAAGAACAGAGGCTTATGAAAGAGTACAAAGCAATTAAACCTCTTCCACCTGCCTAGATTTTACAACCACCCTTGCTGGCCTTAACTTTTTATGTTAAACACCCATAGCATTCAGACCCAGACCTAGAATCTAAATATCAACTCAGGAATGTTTCTGTTTCAAAACTAGGAAGACAAGGTAGGTTATTGAAAGAAGTCAGCTTGTAGGTTTTATGTTAGTTTTAGCAATGCCATGTATTAGGGTTTCACTTCACCTGAGTTCTCTTCATTTACTACTTTTGTCACTTTGAGTCACCTGAGTCCCTGAGGGCCCTAAGTGCATGGTGATCAAGGGCAGCATGCATTCAGTGACCACAGCTGAATGTAGCTCCTAGAGGCTGTTGGAGGGAGTGCATATTTCTGGGTGATGTTTTACTGCTTCAGAAGACTGAAAGAAGGGACTTGGGAGCCGTAGTCATCACAGCTCCTCTCTAGAAGGACTACTAACCTTTAGGCTTGATGTTGCTGTATGAAACCCCAGCTCAGTAGTCAGTGGCCAGCTGTAATTGTCAGTCACAAAATATCTACCATTTCTGAAAGTTGTTTCAGATAATGTAGTATAGCCTGGGTTAAGATTTTATTTTAAAGTCGGCATTTCAGCTAGCATCTCTTTCTAGGTAGGCTCAGTCAATGCTAGAGGTGGTTGTCACAGACTCTCCACGGGCTGACCAGCGGACCAAGCGTAGCCAAAGCCCTTAGGAGACCGAAACAAAGGCGGAGCTCTGTAACTTACCAAGAAGAGAAGTTGCTGGAGGAGAGGCTACATGGGAACGTGATGCCCCTGTCCTAACAATATTGTCCTTAGAATTTTTGGAGATTTCATTTACTTTCAGGATGAGATTATGATAGAACATATGGACATGAATTGCATAATTCATAGACTTGGCTCTTCATGGCCCCAGTTTCTAAATGGTATAAATTTCAGGTAGTATCCTATTTACTTCCTCAAGGACTCATCAATTTTTATTTTCTCCTCTGAATGTCGTCAGACCTTTGTCTCCAGAGTCTGATGAAAGCCAGGAACCCAGCACGTCATCCCAGTCATAGATCCTTCCTCTGCTGGGGCAGAGAATTCTCAAGGGGCACAAAGCTACTCTCCAGAAATAAGAGGTTTTCTTTAGAACTCAGCATAAGACATAAATCACTGAATCAGACAAGAACATGCACAGTAATAAAAATGCAGGAAAAAGTTAAGAGCTCCAGGTTCTAACTTTTCGATAAGCTGTCCATTTAAAACTAGTGATAACCCGGGACTTCCCTGGTGGCACAGTGGATAAGACTCCATGCTCCCAATGCAGGGGGCCCAGGTTCAATCCCTGGTCAGGGAACTAGATCCCACATGCATGCCACAACTAAGAGTTCACATGCTATAACTAAGGAGCCCATGTGTCACAACTAAGGAACCAGTGAGCTGCAACAAAGGAGCCCACCTGCCACAACTAAGAGCTGGCAAGCCGCAGCTAAGGAGCCCTGGAGCCGCAACTAAGGGAGCCCACCTGCCGCAACTAAGGAGCCGGCAAGCTGCAACTAAGGAACCCTGGAGCTGCAAATAAGGAAGCCCACCTGCTGCAACTAAGGAGCCCACGTGCCGCAGCTAAGGAGCCAGCAAGCTGCAACTAAGGAGCCCACCTGCTGCAACTAAGACCTGGTGCAATCAAATAAATAAATAAATATTTTTAAAAAAAATAGTGATAACCCCATTGGTGAAAAACAATACTTGATTAGTCCAAATAAAAGATGATCTCAAATGTAATGGTTACTTTGTACAGAAGAAAACCTTATAAATGGCAAAGATGCTGGCAATCATGTGAGAAACTGTAAATTATGTTCCTGAAAGGTTCCACTCTAGGGATTTGCCCCCTGTAATATTTTTATTGACATTTCTACAGTAGAAAAGAAATTTCGTCTTTGTCTTAGACTGAGTAGTTTCTGGAAATTTGCTTTCTGTTAAAGAATCAGAACAGTACACATAAAAACAAACAAACTTTCAACACTTTAAAACAGAGACTTAAAATGCCCCTCCACTATCCGACTTCCTCCAAGGCTTGCTTCTGTCCCTCTTCTTCCCCAGGGTTCAGAGTGTGATTATGTTATTATTCTCTGTACTATTGTACTATTTAAGTCGTACCTTATATTCAGACCAATATGAAAAATGATGCTTATGTTTTTAATGTCTTCTAAAGCCTTGGCTTTAATTATTTATACAGATATAAATGTTTACAACTCTGTGGGCATTTCATATAAGGTTGGCAGCAACAAAAACCTCCAGTATGAAACTTGTGGCTTGGTGCATTTGATTGGTATAGTAGTTTTAACTCTTTTAACTTCAGGTATTAAAATCTAACCTTCAGAAGTACAAACCCAGTTAAGCACGATGAAAAAGTTCCAAAGATCTGGTGTACAACCTTGTGCTTATACTTAAAAATACTCTAACATACACTTAAAAATTTGTTAAGAGAGTAGATTGTGTGTGTTCTTACCACAATAAAAAAAAAAGAAAAGAAAAAAGAAAAGGCACAAACCCACAAGACAAAGGCAAAAGCAGAAGGGAAGGGCAGAAGTGTCCATAGATCACAAAGCAACTGAACTGCCACCAGGATGTCCACCTGTGGCTTCTCCATCTCTCGGCTTCTCTCAGTGTGCTGTCTTCATTCCCTTCTCCTACAGAACAGCCACCTCTCAAGATGCCAGTGGCTTCACTCACATCTACAGCCTTGTCTCTCAAGAGGTTGTGCTTTTCCTCCCTAGGATTAGAAAACTCCAAGAAAGGATTCTTATTGTCCTGGATGGCATTACTGCCCATCCTTGTGTATGTGTGATAAGCCACACTCATTAGACCTGTATCATCAGAATAGAGGGAGGAGCATCTCCCCAAAAGAAGGTTCTACCGTCAAGAACAGGAGAGATCCTGGGAAAGAAAAATAACAGAATTTGTTGGCAGAGCACTGCTTTGCTACCAGGCACACAGATGTGTGCACAGGCGTGTACATGCACACACACATACCCCTTCCCATGCACGTTTCCACTTCCAGAGCTTTCCTCCTCAGACAGTGCAGCAGTACGACTGCAAATGTATACTTGCCTTTCCCAGGAGTCTTGTCCACCTCCTGCAGACAGCACTGGGTCCCCGATATCTAGGTCATGTCCATTTGTCAGGATCAGGTCTAGGTACATCTTTTGTGATTCATTAACCCGTTCTACCATGGACCAAATTATAAGTTTTAAGAACTCACACATCTCTACAACTCACAGCTCTACAAAAGTAGAAATCTGAAAATAGGATAATTGCATTTTAGAGAAGGGAGGAAAAGGAAGTAACAGAAAACACGACATATTAAGCCACATTTGCCCGTTTCCTCCTAAAACACCATGAAAATGACAGTCGAGACATTTTCTTTAGTAGAAACCAACAACAGAGAAAAATGGACAAGGAGACAATAGCAACATTTTGGAAGCAGCAAAGCAGATGGATGAGTGGTAACTGATTTTCCAGACTGGAGAGAATTAACACCTAAGCCAACAGAGAAACCCAGAGGAAAGCCCACCCGGGAATTAGAAGGCTCTGAGGGAGGGACACAGAACAGCTGATAGTCTGTTTAAGAAGCACGTACAGTCTCAGTCTCAGATTGCATACATAACTGGGCCTCTACCCCTACCCAACCCTGCCAGAGTTGAGATTTATGTTTGTGGTTTCTGGAATAATACAACCCCCATAAAAACCCTAGTTGTCTTAATTATCTCACCTTGGTGGGCTGAGGCAACTGGCTTCCAGACAACGCATCTCTTTTCCTTGCAATATCATATTAAAGACTTCAAGAAATCACTACTGCATCCTGTTATTCCTCTCAAAGTGCCTGGGACTCCAGCCAGAAGGGGCACAAGGTCTAAGTCCCAGGATCCCAGAGATTACAATTTAACCAGTGGCTTTGCTCTGTAGCCGTATAGCAAAGATTGATGTATTCCCTCCCTGGGATGGAGAGCTTTGCTACCATCGACACCTCAACTTGACTTAGCTAGTTCCAATCAGTGTTATACCCCACTCCTAGTATTAGTTTCTATTTTGGTCAGAACTCTTGGCTGTTAAGTAACAGAAGCTCAGTGTGAATTGGCTTAGGGAAAACGAGAAGATTTTTTGTTTTTGTAACCAGACTGTGGGCAAAGCAGGGGATATGCGGCTGGGCCTCCCGGATGACAGAGCAAGGAGAACTCTAACTCATGTAGGTGTTTCCCCCCAAGCCACCCCCTGCCCATGCTCCTTGCTCCTCTCTACTACACATCTGCTCCTTCTTCCCTAAGGTAACTACCTTTTCACGCAGCAGGGAACAAAGCCAAGAGACCCATGTGTTCACATTTTGTAACCTCATTACCCTTTGTGGATCCAATTTGAAAACTTTCAGTGAAAGTTCCTTTTGATCCGTCTTGGATCATGTTACCCACCCTGGGGTTTTCTGTTTAGTGGTCCTGCCTAGAATAACATGGTTGAATGGGTGGGGGTCAGTTCACAAAATAGCAGGGGGGTCTGCTGACCCTGGAGAAGGTAGAGTTGCTGAGGAGACATGTAGGTATAAGCTTCTTTTTCAGGTGGTTTCTGACAAAAAATTGCATGTGTAAGTATATTACATCACACTTCCATTTGCATAGATTTGTTTCAGGAGACCTTTTTTCCTCTACCACCTCATTTTTATTTTTCTCAAGGGTTAAATAATTCTTTCTATTCTGTTCAGTTTATGAAGGTGATTGTGTTGGGACATAACACCATCTTTGGGTGGTAACAGGTAAATATGAGAGCCACAGACCCTGAGTAAGCCACCAATTGTGAGGAATCTTAAGTAAAGGCAAGATTTTTTTAGAACTTTTTTACTTTAATACATACTTCACAAGAAGGAAAAGCAGCTTTTAAAGACCAGAAGATGCTACAATATAAGTACTATCTCTGAGCTGTAGAAACATGACCAAGTTAAGAGGTGGGTTGTTAAAATGGCTTTTTGCCTGGGTGCCAGGGTAAAAAGTTTATCTTGTTATCTACAGAAAACAGTGGAGTGACAAAAGCCACAGCACGCTGCTTTTTCAGACAAAACAACAGAGGTGTGGGGAAACTGAGAAAAGAGGCAAAATGAAATTGGTCAAGGCAGAAGCTATTCATATGTGGACTCAGGCCACTGATTGTCTTTCTTTCTGTGAAATGAGAAGAATAGAGTTTGGTTGAAAAGCAAGAACTAATGAGGTTTTCAGCGTGGCCATGAAACAACTACCTTGTGTGAATTCTTCGTGAGAACCTCTCCAAGGCAACTCAGGAATTATTTTTTTCCTCCAATCTTTTTTTTTTTTTTTTTTTTTGGAAAAACAGAAAAGCAGAGTAATTGAAAATTAACACATAATCTTATGGAACTGCAGGGTCTCAGTGTTGGCAGATTTCCAAAGTTTGTCTGATGGCCTGGGCAGCCTGCCAATCTTCAACTGCTTCTGGGTTGGGATTAAATTCCATTTCCATTCAAGCATTTAAGGTAAACCCTTCAGCAGTTCTAACTCAGGTCAGTACGGACTAAAAGCTTATTTCCAATTCCATACTGCAAAACCTTAATTTGAATAGTTTCCTCCTCTCTTTGGACTGAGGCTTGAGGTCCTAAATGTGAGCAAGAATCACGTCTATTATGGACTGTCAGCAAAGCAGAGGGGAAGAAAGGACAGGCTTGCAGAGAAAGATGGTGAGTTGAGTGTTGTCATGCTTGGATTGAGATGCCTGAGGGATCCTGGGAGTGAAGACAGGCTCTGTAAATTTTGGATGCTGGGGTGCTCCTTCTGGCTTGAGTTAGGTACCTTTGGTTAAAACACAGGAGGAAGATTTTGGGAGGAAGATAGCAGAGTTATGTTGAGTTAGAGGTGCCTGTAGGACACCGGGGAACCAGACCACAGCATGAGTTCTTGTCATCCAGATACTTCCTTCCAGCTACCTTGGTTTCATGCTAGCAAAGGGCAGACCAGTCCTGAGATCCAACAAATGACCAGTAGAACTTACACACACAAACACAGCCCCTCTCTCTCTCTCTCTCTCTCTCTCTCTCTCTCTCTCTCTCTCTCTCAGCTGACTTGGCGCAGTGCGCTGCTTTCTAATGATGGGATGCTCCATGAACTTGCGCACATGATGGAAATTCCTATAGCAATGCTCAGATTCCTGTGCTGATCTGGCTTAGACGTACATGTTTTTTTATTCCTTTTAACATCAAACTATTAAAATGTTTCAACTTCTTTTAATAAGCAGACATTTAAAACAATCAGTGCTGTAGTAAAAGGTCTTACCTTTTCCTGTATCTTATTAGGAAACCTCCAGTGTACTCCCCACCAATCCAGTCTTGTCTTTGCAACCAAAGGGATTTTTCTGAAATGCAGGTCTGAGTATGTGTATATACTCAGATAGGTCTGAGTATCTCTCCTGGATAAAAATCTCCAGTGGCTCTTCCTTTCTGCAGTGCTGTCCAAGAGCATGGATATGTTTTGTGCTAACTGGTATGGTAGCCATTAGCCATATGTGGGTATTGAACACTTGAAATGTGACTGGGGCAACACAGTGAATTTTTAGTTTTAATTTGAATTAATTTGAATTTAAACAGCCACATGTGGCTAGTGGCAGTGCAGTTCTGCAGGATAAAGCCCACATTCTTCATTTCTGAGCTGACCCTTGCTAGCCTCTCCAGCCGTACCTATTCCACTCTTTCTACTTGGCATCTACACTCGGAATTACTTAATCACTCACAGTTCCCCAAGCAGGTTTCTGCATATGCTGCTTCCGCCTTGGTGCTTCCCATCCTTTTTCCTGTTATTCCCCTCTCCTTGTCATCTAATTCTGCCTTCTTAACTTAGCTTCAACCCCTCCAGGAAGCCTTCCCTAAATCCTAAAACTAGATTAAGTGTTCATCTTCTGTGATCTGTAACATCTTGTACGTATCACACTGTTGTAATTACCTATTTGTTCCATGCCTTTCTAGACTCTTAGCTCCCTGAGGGCAAGGACTCACCAGGCTTTATCCAGAAACCTATTCCTTTGCTCCAAATCTTGCTGCTGCTTGCCTCTTATTAGCACTTCTTCTGCTAGGAAAGGGATTTTCTTCTTCAGTTATTTCAAGCACGTAGCATCTTATAATATTGCCTGCTTGTTTCATTGAGGGCTGAGAAATAAAGGACATGAGTTATACTGGAGTATCAGGTTCTAATGCAGTAGCACCTGGCTCACTCCAACTGTCCCCTCTTGGTTAGCTGTAACTTCCCTCTTTAACACTGAGAAGGCTGACTCCATCAGTCACCATCTGTTTACTTATTCGGTCAGTTCTAGTAGCGTGTATGGCAGTTTCAGAATTGTTGATTTATTTTTTACGCAGATTATTGGGTTATTAGTCATATGTTATACAGCTCATCCATTTAAAGTGTACCATTTAGTGGTTTTTAGTGTATCCACAGGGTTGTGCAGCCATTACCACAACCGATTTTAGAACATCTTCATCACCCCTCCGAATTGATTTGTTGCTAAAAAATCTCCGCAGTGTGGAGGCTCAGCTGTAGAGGACAAGAGTGGAAGAAGAGAGACCAGTTAAGAGGCTCTTGGGGTAGACCAAGCGGCACTGGGTGAGAAATTCCAGATGAGAAATTATGGCAGCAGTGGAGGTGGTGAGAATGGCTGGTTTGGGGATCTGTTTTGTTTATTTATTTACTTGTTTGTTTATTTTTGACTGCGTTGGGTCTTCGTTGTTGCGGGCAGGCTTTCTCTAATTGCAGCGAGCAGGGGCTACTATTCATTGCAGTATGTGGGCTTCTCATTGCGGTGGCTTCTCTTGTTGCGGAGCATAGGCTCTAGGCACACGGGCTTCAGTGCTTGTGGCACGCAGGCTGTAGAGCACAGACTTAGTAGTTGTGGCGCACGGGCTTAGTTGCTCCGCAGCACGTGAGATCTTCCTGGACCAGGGCTTGAACCCGTGTCCCCTGCATTGGCAGGCGGATACTCAACCACTGCGCCACCAGGGAAGTCCCTGGGGAGCTATTTTGAAAGTAGGGTCAACAGGACTTGTTAAGAGATTAGATGTGGAGCATGAGGAAAAGAGAGAAATTAAGACGACGACTCAGCTTTTGGCTTGATGACTGGGTAAATGGGGTTGCTTTTTATTTAAACTGGCCAGTCTGGGGGAGTGGCAGGTGAGGAAGTAGGATGAGGAGAATCAAGAGTTCTCTTTTGAACATGTTGGGTTTGAGATGCCTGTTAGGCATGCAAGGGGAGATGTTGAACAGGCATCAAATACATGATTCTAGAGCTCCAGGGAGAGGTCAGGGCTGGAATATAAAGTTGTGAGGATTACAGCAATACCTTTTATGGAAGATTGTTCTGAGAACAAACAAAAGAAGACCTGTAAAATTACCTGATGGGTCACAGGTACTTTGTTGGTAATGACGACTATGTTATCTTATTTAATCCTCCCAACACTCTCTAAAGTAAATTTCATGAGTTAGATTTTATATTATTATTATTTTACAGATGAGAGGACTAAGACATAGAGAGGTTAATGTTCAAACTCACACAGCTAATAAGTATCAGAGTTTGGATTAAACCCAAGACTGCCTGACTCTGAAGCCTGTGCTCTCAGTTGCTATGCTCTGCTGCCTCCTACTTAGTAAATAATTCCGCTACCAGGGCTGCACACTGCCTCTCGCATGCTTGTACTGCCTCTGACCTTGTCCTACCGCTGCTTACCCTTCATTCTGACCTCCCCCACCTCAGATCCCTTCCCCTTGCTGCCTGTCCCCACAGGTGTGCTCTTAACCTTGGCCAAATGCGCCCTCTCTTGCTACCACTGGAGATTATCACCTAGGCTCCAAAGCCCCCATCATCTTGGAGAGCAGTTCTCACGCTGCAGTGTGCACCTGGAGCACTGGCAGCTCATTTCAAATGCAGATTCCCAGGCCTCGTTCCCAGATAATTTGATTCAGTAAAAGCTTGAGAGTTCTGAAGGAAGAAGTCTGGGGAAACACACTTTTAGAAATGCTGCCTTTGGGACTTCCCTGGTGGCACAGTGGTTGAGAATCCGCCTGCCAATGCAGGGGACACGGGTTTGAGCCCTGGTCCGGGAAGATCCCACATACCATGGAGCAACTAAGCCCGTGCACCACGACTACTGAGCCTGCGCTCTAGAGCCCGTGAGCCACAACTCCTGAGCCCGCGAGCCACAACTACTGAAGCCCGCGCACCTAGAGCCCATGCTCTGCAACAAGAGAAGCCACCGCAATGAGAAGCCCAAACACAGCAACGAAGACCCAACACAGCCAACAATAAAATAATAATAAATAAATTTATTTTTAAAAAAGAAAAGAAATGCTGCCTTTGACCCTACCAGTCCCATCAGGACCCTCTGGCCCCAACTGTGCTCATTTTTACCATTGGTTTAGAGTTGGGGGATGCCTTGTGAGGGAAAGAACGCTCTTTAGGGTACCCGGGGAGAAACGTGTTCATTTCATTGTCACTCCTCTTTCTAAGTCTGGTTCATTCTACTCATCCTTGCTTTTGCTGATCTCCCTAATTGGGTAAAATTCTACTATTATGTCTTCTCATAGGAGAACAGTGTCCTTCTCATTGTAACCCTCATTACATTTGCAATTTTACTTATTTTTGTGATCATCTCTTTTCTACTTGACTGTTAGCATCAAGAGAGCAGCAGCCACGTCTGGGTTTTGCTTGCTGTGGTGTCCTCATCTCCTGGCACAGTACTGATGCCTAGTAGGTACTCCAAACATTGACTCAAATGTCCAATTTCCATCAGAAGTGCTATTCAAACGGTTGTATACTCAGGCATGAAAATCACCTACTTTTATGGATTGAATTAATGTTTAACAGCTTAGAAATGGAACAATTATTATTTTTATTATTTTATGGGGTTCCAAACTATTCCAAACTATTGACTCTGCTTTAGAAAAAAAGATTTCTAAAGCAAAATCTATTTGTAAGTTGGGGGTTGTATATGTGTTGCATGTACACATTGCAACACATTTTATGCATATATGCATAATCAAAAAAGGAAAGAGTTTAAATTCAAAAAGTAAATCTGGGAAAACAGGTACAGTTTTGAATGTGAGTAGAATGATATAACATCCATGCCCCAAACAAAATTGTCAGAAAATTCATGGACATGTAAATTCCTTATTTACCATAGGCAGCTATTGTTAATGCTTCTCATTTTGGCTTCCATCCCTAATTATCTGGCAAACAACAGTAGTTCTGAATAGCAGTCTTCATGTAACACTAAAATGGAGTTTAATGGACTGTTGCCTCCGAAGTAAATGTTTCCAGTTTTTCTTCTCCCATTTCCTTTGGAACACACCCTGGTCAGATTTTCACTGCCCATTACTCTACCAAAACCACTCCTGTCAAGGAGACCAGTGACTTCCACATGCTAAATCCAGTGGTGAATTCTCAGGACTTATCTGGCTTGACCTATCAGTGGCATTTGTTGTAGATGATCACTCCCTTCTATGTGAAACACTTTCTGCACTTGCCTCCAGATACTGTGTTCTGGTTTTCCTCCTATTCCTTCTCGGCCTCCTTTGCTGGTTTTTCCGTATCTCTTTGACCTGTAAATGTTAGCATACCAGAAGGGCCACTTCTCTTTTCTGTCTGTGTTCGCTCACTGTAGGTGATCTCATCCATACTCATGGCTTTCAGTAACATCTGCATACAGGTAACTCCCAAACGTATTTTTCTGGCCCAGACTTTTCCCTGAGCTTTTCCCTTTTTCCCTCGCCTATCTTCCTCCTAATCAGTATCTTCTTTGGATATTTAATACATATTTCATAATTAGCATGTTTTAAACTGAGTTCTGTATCTTCTGCCACCAAATGTACTTCTTCCATAATCTTCCCCATCTCAGTGAATGGCAATCCCATTCTCCTGGTTGCTTGGTCAGAACCCTTGATTCTTCCCCCATCTAAACTGTCAGATTATTAGATCAGATCTATCCAAAATCACTGTCAAAATCTATCCAAGATCTTTCTATTTATTACCACTTCTACTGCTACTCCTATTTCCTAGCAACTCTTGTCTTTCATCTGGAACGTCCAGTAGCCTTCAAATTGCCTGCTTCTTCCCTTGCTCTCTGGCGCTTTAACTTTCCTAGAGCCAACGATCCTATTAAAATATATCATACCTCACTTCTGCTCAAAACCTTCCAGTAACTTCTAATACCACAGTAAAAGCTAAAGCCTTTGTAATGGTGTGCAGGGTTATATAGCCTACTTCTCAATCTATCTGCCATAAAGACGCAGTTTTGTTTCAATTTCTAGTTTGAAGTGGATTGATACTTTACAAAAGTATGATAAAAATAAGTTACTACAGCGAGAACTTCCACCCTGATCATGGTGAACTAACTGGTAATAGAGTAGCTCTCCCACTATAAACTACTAGAAAACTGGTCTGAATATAAGAAACAACTGTTTTCAGGAATTAGTAAGTAGCATGGGACTGATTCCTGAGGGAAGGGAAACAAACGAGAGAGCCCTATGATCGCCCAGGTTTTCTGCTAGAACACATTTGCCAAACTATAGTACAGAATACAAGCAGAGCAAGGCAGTCTTGCTGAGAGTAAGAAGGTAGAGATTGGAGTTTAGGGAGGCCGGAATTTGCTGAGCAAAACACCAGAGAGGAGGAATTGTGCAGAGAAAGAGTCAGTAAATCTGAAGACAGATCTCTTGAGTCTTTGGCTGAAAACTAAGCTGTATTTGCGTAGAATGAGATTTCACAAGACCAGCAAAGAACAACTACCTGGGAAAGAACAACTCCTGGAGTTTTGAAAGTACAACAACTACCTGAGCTTACATAGTTGTTTGAGTTCCAACCAACCAGAGTAGAGAGATATCATTGAACACTTGAGGCATTCAGTAAAGACCCCAGAAAGACCACATCTTAGGAGCAGGGTGAAATTGGCCCTAAATAAAGGTTACTCGAGTTCTGCGCTAATGAAGCTTAAACACAGGCCTCACAAGGATCAAGCTGTTCACAGGAAATTAAATTACTGCCAGATTCTTTAGAGGAAGACAACAAAATCCAGACTTTCAGCAACATAATACTCAGGATTTGCACCATCCAGTGAAAAATTAGAAGACATAGGAAGAAGCAGGAAAGTATGACCGTAACCAGGAGAGAATTAGTCAATATAAACAGAGCCAGAAATAACAGACGTGATACAACTGGCAGACATGGACTTTAAAGCAGCCATGATAAGTATCAAAAATATAAAAGAAAATATCAACATAATGTGGAGAAAATGTGAGAAATAAAAAAGAACCAAGTTTAAATGTTATTGGAACTTTCTGCACATATAGTCTACTTCCATCAAAACTTTTAAAATAAAAAGAGAACTTATAGAGTTGAAAAGGATTATACCTGAAATGAAAAATTCAATGGATAGACTTAACAGTAGATTAGAAATTGCAGAATAAAAGTTCACTGAACTTAAAGACATAGCAATACAAACTATCCAAAATGAAGCACAGAGAGAAAAATGGCTGAAAAACGAACAGAGCCTCAGTGACCTTTGGGACAATGTCAAACAGTCTAACAGAGGGGGAAGAGAAGAATTATTCAAGGAAATAATTTTTTCCAAATTTCCAAATAAATTTTTACATCTTTGATGAAAACTATAAACCCACAGATACAAGATGCTCAACAAACTATAAGTAAGCAGGATAAACACAGAGAAAAACACACAAAGACACATCACAATCAAATCGCAAAAAAAATCACAATGATAAAGAGAAAATGCTAAAAGCCGCTAGAGAAAAAAAGACATGTTACATACAGGGGAACAAGGATAAAGTTTTCCAATGAGTTCTCAATAAAAATAATGCAAGCTAGAAAATGGAATGGCATCTGAAAGTGGTGAGAGAACTTAGTTTTATTCTCTCTAAAATATAAAAATTTCCTAACTTTATCCACTGAAAAGACCTAGAAGCAGTGACACCCCAGGAACCATAAGCACTCTAGTACCCTGCCTGTGGCCTCTGAGCGCTCTTTCTCAGTAAAGGGAACCTGGGATCCTGGGAAGAATGGTTGATTCCAAGTGTGGAGCAGCATATACAAGATGAGATTGGGGCATCTTATTGTACAAACAAGGACGCTAATAAGCTTTAATGGATATGTCAGAAGAACACCAGAGCCTGCTTCCAGGGGTTCCCTCTGGCCACAGTTAGGACAGTGTGAACACCAAAAAGATGATTGCAATGGATTGAAGCACATCAGGTACATAAAAATCTATGAGTTCATAATTATACAAAAAAAAAAAACCTCCTAAGGCACTAACTTGTTTTTCTGTTGTTGTTGTTAAATAACAAGAAATATCAACCATTTGGTTTTACCTTTCCCGAATGAGCAGTATTTCACAATAAACAATAGAAGAAATTAATAAATGCGCAACAGATGATAAAATGGGAAAGTCAGCATTTTGCAACCCCTCATGAAATAATGTATTTAGGCAAGAACTATTAGTAAATGCTAAAATTATTAGGTGAAAAGTTGATGGAGGATTTTGTAACGGAGAGATGTGAATCTCTCCGTTACAAATGGAGAACATCTGAATCCACTGATCAGTATTTACATTCCATTCCATTATGTGCCTCCTGTTTGATTTATAAGTACATCATATTACATATGATGGATTCTAGCCCCTTCTCAATAACAAAACAAAAGCAAAAACTTTAGTCAACATCTAGATCTGACCCCACAGGGACTAGAGAAACGAATTAAATGACGCCTCCAAAATGTAGGATATGCTACAAGGTAACCTGTTTTATTCACAAGTAGATGACATGGAAGAAACAGGGAAAAGGAAGAACTGTTATAGATTAAAAACAGAAACATATAATCAAACACAGACATAAAAGAAACATATCAACCAAACACAGAGTGCAGACCTTGTTTGGATCTTGACTTTAACTGTAAAAGGGTACTTTTTTTAAGATTTGCGAAAATTTTCAGATGGACTAAGATATTAAAGAATTTTTGTGATTTTTTTTTTTTTTTAGGTGTGATAATGGTGTTCAGGTTGTATAAATTCTTTCTGTATCTGATAGATGTACAGGCTCAGGTATTCCCAGGTGAAATAATAAATTGTCTGGGATTACTCTAGCCACCCCCTCCTGCACAAAAAGTTGGGAGAAGGAAGAATAAATTAAACAAGTTGACAACGTTCATTTTGGTTGAACTTTGCTGATGGGTACATGAAGGGTAGTCATTAGGTTACTCTTTCTATTTTTGCACATATTTTAATACTTCTATAGTAGAAAGTTAAAAAAAAAAGATCATGTGCTTAAGGACCTTCCATATATCTATAAGAGAGAGCCTCACTCAGATTATATGCAACATTGTCCTACAATTAAATATGATCCTAACAAGTTTGGTTTAAGTACCAGTTTTATGGGAGAAAATAGAATGATGCTAAAGGCAGTGTCCTTATAGAAATAAAAAGGCTTAACTGGTATTATGAGGTAACACTGAAAACTCCTACATGTCGACAAAAGCTATGGAAGCATTAAGGGGCCACTTAGTGATTAAATGGAACCACTCTCCCTCAGTTTTCCTGCCAGAGGGCATTTCCTGAAAAGTGCATCCATCGCAGAGCCCAGAACTGGTGGGCAAGGCGCTTTAGTGGCTCCTCCCTGGTTTCTCCCTCTCAAGGGCTGTAGTGTCAGTCCGCCAAAGCTGTCTTCTAAGGGATTGCTTTTGTTTAAAGGATTTGTGTGATGTATTCCCTATGGTCTAGCACCACATTCCATTATGCATTGTGGTTTTTTATTGTTTTTCTTATCATGATTTTCTTTTCTGTTTTTCTTTGACATTTGCCCATTTTAATCCATGTTCATTTCTTGCTTGTGTCTGTGTCACGCTTGCTGTCTTTGCCTCCGTTGTTCCTAGGTTACAGTATAGCCAGGATATACCCAGTCACTTGGCCGATGAGCATGCGCTGATAGCCTCCTTTGTGGCCCGTCTGCAGCACTGTGCACGGTCAGTGGTAGAGCAGCAGCAGGCGGGTGGCCAAGGGCTGATCAAAGGGAGGGAGAGCTTTGTAACCTGGGGTTGCCAGCTGGAAAAAGCTCTGCATGTGGGGTTTTTCTTGAGAAGCTACCAGCTATGTTTGGCGGAGTTTAAATAATTGCTAAAAAAAAAAAAAAAAAAAAAAAAAATAATTGCTAAAGCATTGGCTTCTAAAAGAGAAGGAGCCTTGCCAAACCTAGGCACTTACCTAAAGATATAGTCAGAAATTCTTTAAAGTGGAGTTCCCTTCCTTCAGATTACACTTAAAGAGTGTATAAACCTCAGAGAAATGTGCGGTCCCAAAGATGTGTATTCACAGAGGTATTTGATGCAAACTCTTACTGTTCATTCTTGCCTAAATAATGAAATCTTTCTGTCGACATTCAAAGTTTAGGATTGGTCAACACACTTTGTCTTATCTGGGGGCTTTGACACCATCACCTTGTTACATCTTGACATGTTGCATCTTCATCTGTTCCCCAAAACCTATCATTGTTGATTATTTAAACCAGTGATTTTCAACAGTGGTATTGGGTTATTGTCACCTGAGAGACTTTTACCAAACAATGTATACCTCTGTGTATTATAATAATTATATGTATTATAATAGACCCACATACCTCTTTCCCTGGAAACTACTGTTAATATGGGAATATGACTGATCCCTCAGTGGATTATGGTGGAAAAACATTTGATAACCACTATAACCACTAACTGTAGCAAAGTTAACCCTTTAAAAGAGTTAATACCAAACAAAGTGCCATTACATTCAGGCAGACCCAAAGCCACCTGCCCAGTCCATGCCCACACCTGCCACCATTCTGCAAGGAGAATGGCAGGTAAAGTTTAAATAATCCCCTTTGCATAGCAGCAGAGTCTCTGTGCCAAACAACCTGAGATTCTTATTCTTAGAGAGAAAACTATAATTTTTATAAACTTAAACACATGAGAGAGGCTGGAACCTTAAATTTTGATCTTAGTTTTGCCCTTAACATGCCATGGCTTCATGGGAAGCTCTTATTCGCCATGATAACAGAAAAATAAATTAATAATCAACTTTAAAATATATATCCTTGGGGCTTCCCTGATGGTGCAGTGGTTAAGAATCCACCTGCCAGTGCAGGGGACACGGGTTTGAGCCCTGGTCCGGGAAGATCCCACATGCCGTGGAGCAACTAAGCCCGTGCGCCACAACTACTGAGCCTGTGCTCTAGAGCCTGCGAGCCACAACTACTGAAGCCCGTGCGCCTAGAGCCCGTGCTCTTCAAGAAGAGAAGCCACCACAGTGAGAAGCCCACACACCGCAACGAAGAGTAGCCCCCGCTCGCCGCAACTAGAGAAACCCCGCGTGCAGCAACGAAGACCCAACACAGCCAAAAATAAATTAAATTAATTAAAAAAATAATAATAAAATAAAATGTATATCCTTGAAAAGGACTGTTTTAAGTCTTATACTTCATAGCATTTCACGTAGTTTTCCCAGTATGACCAAGTGGCGTTATTACTTTTAGGCGTTTACCTATCTCTAAAGCCTTAGACTGTTGGCTTCTCCTCCCTCCCCACTATGTTTAATAGGCTTATTCTGTAGGAGGGCTGCCTGATAATTGTGCATTGTATCACAGAGTGTCTCCTCATCCAGCAGATGATTTCTGAGCACTCTATCCCAGCCCCTTGGTCTCTAGGAAGAGAGTTTTCTTAACGCTGTCAGGACAGCTTATTTATTATCAGTAAGGGCAATTGTCCAAGTTATTAAAAATTTCCATGGTGAATATAGCAGCAGAATGTTAAACAGACACTACTACCTGATAGCCCAGGAAGATTTATGCTACGTTTAACTGAGATCCTCAAGTCTTATGGCTTAGGGATTAGGCTCCCTGAGCAAGAATTGGTGGCCAGGAGCCTTGGAAGAGCATGAGGATTGGGTGAGTACTGCATCTCTTCTTGATTTATAGTCTAAGGAGCTGAGCTTTGTACTCCCTCAAAGAAGTCAGAAATTTCCTGGCTAACTAATTCTGAGAATGAAAATCAGCTCAAGCAAAAGAATAAGGAACCTTTCTAATTTCCCTCATAGTTTTCATTGACCATAAAACCTCTCATCAACATAAAGTTCTAGTTTCTGGCTTGAAAGCATAGCCAGTTAAAGCAATCATGTCATCCACACTCGGGTATGAATGACAGATAAAATTAACCTTCCTAGGGAGATGGAATGTGGTGGAGAAGCAGGAGCTCTTCTGCACAGAGAAACCTATTGTGTCCCTTGCCAGAAAACAGAGGTCAGCCACTTTAAGTCCCACTTCTTAAGCTGCTGTTTCCTCCATAGTAGTTATCCACTTGTGGTGTTAAATGTTCATTTTGTTGTTATTTACAAGATAAAGATAGTCCTTTTATTTCAGACAAGCATCTTTAAGGCACAAGTATTATAGTTCAGCCCTGACCTTGGGGTCTTGACCCTAAAGTATTAAAGTCAACTGATGGTAGCATGTTCTTATTACAGGATCATCTTTTGAGAAAATGGTTATATATGCTATTGACTGACGTTTGCACACCTAAAATTATATAGTGTTGAGAAGTGTCATTGCCAGAAAGCAGTGACAGTAGCAGCACATTTTTAAAAAATCCATCCTAGGGCTTCCCTGGTGGCGCAGTGGTTGAGATTCCGCCTGCCGATGCAGGGGACACGGGTTCGTGCCCCGGTCTGGGAAGATCCCACATGCCACGGAGCAGCTGGGCCTGTGAGCCATGGCTGCTGAGCCTGCGCGTCCAGAGCCTGTGCTCCGCAACGAGAGAGGCCACAACAGTGAGAGGCCCGCGTACCGCAAAAAAAAAAAAAAAAAAAAAAAATCCATCCTAGAGGAAAGACCAAGTTAAGCTTAAGAGTTAGCCACAGAGATAGAAATATAGGATACTTAAAAAAAAAAAATCTAGGAAAAACGCAGTTGATTTCATGCATGAAAAGTCCAGACAGGTTTCTATTGATTAAACTCCATCCTTCCCAGATTCCCCTCTGTAATTATAACAAGATTTGATGAATATTGAACTCATGTCTTTAATTTTTTTCATGTTTCATATTTTGTCATACTGTTAAAATCCAGTCAGGGGTTTGTGGAACTCCAAGAACCTAGAGCCAAAGTAGAAGCAAGCCACGACAGCCATCTCTCATCACTTAGTCATCATTATTACTGTTGCCTTAAAACATCTGTCAGACTTAAACAAAGAAGAATTACATAGCCACAGTCCTGATTAATCTAGGAGTGCCCTGATATAAATAAATAGCAGTTGACATCACATGCTAAATTAAAGATGTCAGTCATAATCGGCAAGAAGTTCCATGTGAGCAGCACATACACACAGAGCTAGCCTCCTGCTCAAGAACCTTCTTTTATTCAGGTGCGGCACTTTCTGACATCCCACCGTACTGGATCTCTAAATTTTTAGAATGCTGGCACTCTTGTTAAGAGTAATGAACTAAATTAATTCACTCTAAAATGGGGCTCCAGTTGTAGAACAAGCATGGTAAAAGAAGAGAAAGAGGCACTGAAGGGGAACGTTTGACGGCATCTTCCCCAACTTTACCACATTGTTAAGCCTGCCTTAGCTTAGGTTCCTCAGTTTTGCTCAGCCAGTGTTAAGGGTACTTTTCCTCAGCCCTCTGTTTTTCAAGATGCTTTAGTTTTCTTTCGGGCTTTTTGAATTCAAGACCTATATCTAAAAGTCATGAGGTTTTCTTAAAACAGTTGATGGGAAATCACTCCCTCAAGCTTTATAGATGCCCTGTCTTTTCTCAGCCTTTGCATTCAAAAAGAAGTGTCCCCTCTGAAGGTATGAGAGCAACAGGGATATACTGCCGAAGAGAAATGTTATGCGTGGCCTCGTCATTTCTCTAAATCCTCTTTGTCTCAGAAGACCATTAGTATCTATGATTCAGGTCTCCATTTCTTTTGTTACCATTCTTTTTCACAAGTGTTTCTCCCATCTGTTCTTTCTGAGAGAGAAGCAAGAGTAGGGGATGTTTAATAGATACCTGTTGAACTTTTATCTCCTTGGCAGTGTCCTGGACAGTCCTAGCCGACTGGATGAGGAACACCGGCTTATAGCTCGCTATGCTGCCCGGCTGGCTGCAGAGGCAGGAAACATGGTGAGTAAATAGAGGATTCCAGTAGAGTAGCAGAAATTTGCATTACTTTATTTATTTATTTTAATAGATTTATTTATTTATTTATTGGCTGCGTTGGGTCTTCATTGCTGCGTGCAGGCTTTCTCAAGTTGTGGCGAGCAGGGGCTACTCTTCATTGCAGTGCATGGGCTTCTCATTGCAATGGCTTCTCTTGTTGTGGAGCACAGGCTCTAGGCGTGCAGGCTTCAGTAGTTGTGGCACGTGGGCTCAGTTGAAAAACTAAAAATAAAACTACCATGCGATCCAGCAATTCCACTCCTGGGTGTATATCTAGAAAAAATGAAAACACTAATTTGAAAAGATACATGCACCCCAGTGTTCATAGCAGCACTATTTACAATAAGCAAGCCATGGAAGCAACCCGAGTACCCATCAACAGATGATAGGATTAAGAAGATGTGAGAGATGTGCACGCACACATACACACACACACACACACACACACACACACACAGGAATATTACTCAGCCATACAAAATAATGAAATATTGCCATTTGCGGGACTTCCCTGGTAGCACAGTGGTTAAGAATCTGCCTGCCAATGCAGGGGACACAGGTTCGATCCATGGTCCAGGAAGATTCCACATGCCGTGGAGCAACTAAGCCCACGCATCACGACCACTGAGCCCATGTGCCACAACTACTGAAGCCCGTGCGCCTAGAGCCTGTGCTCCGCAACAAGAGAAGCCTCCGCAATGAGAAGCCTGTGCACCACAACGAAGAGTAGCCCCTGCTCGCCACAACTAGAGAAAGGAAAGCCCACGCGCAGCAACAAAGACCCCGTGCAGCCATAAATAAATAAGTAAATAAATAAATAAATAAAAATATATTGCCATTTGCAGCAACATGGATGGACC
Organism: Monodon monoceros; assembly: GCF_005190385.1. NCBI lineage: Eukaryota > Metazoa > Chordata > Mammalia > Artiodactyla > Monodontidae > Monodon > Monodon monoceros. The sequence continues at coordinate 68,733,763 of NW_021703775.1, forward strand.
TAGTGAATATTATGCTTAGTGAAATAAGTCAGAGAAAGACAAATTCTATACAGTATCACTTATATGTGGAATCTAAAAAATGATACAAATCAATGTATATACAAAAACAGAAACAGTCTCACAGACATAGAAAACAAACTTGTGGTTACCAAAGGGGAGAAGGAGGCAGGGAGGGACAAATTAGGGATATGGGATTAACAGATACAAACTACTATACATAAAATAGATAAGCAACAAAGCTTTACTATATAGCACAAGGAATTATACCTATTATCTCGTAATAACCTGTAATGGAATATAATCTGCAAAAACCCGGAATCACTATACTGTATACGTGAAACTAACACAATATTATAAATCAACTATACTTCAGTTTAAAGAAAAAAGAAGGAAGAAAAAAATGCAAATTACCAATATCAGGAATGAAATAAGGGATATACTACAGATCCTATAAACATTATAAGGATGATAAGAATATTATGAACAACTTTTTGCCAGTAAGTTTGACAACCTAGCTGACGTAGACAAATTTCTTGAAAGATACAATTTAACAAAACTGACATAGAATAAATAGAAAATCTAAATAGTCCTAAATCTGTTAAAGAAATTGAATTAATAATTAACTTCAAAAATTCTAAGCTCAGGGACTTCCCTGGTGGCACAGTGGTTAAGAATCTACCTGCCAATGAAGGGGACACGGGTTCACGCCCTGGTCCGGGAAGATCCCACATGCCGTGGAGCAACTAAGCCCGTGTGCCACAGCTACTGAGCCTGCACTCTAAAGCCTGCAAGCCACAGTTACTGAGCCCGTGTGCCACAACTACTGAAGCCTGCATGCCTAGAGCCCGTTCTCTGCAACAAGAGAAGCCTCCGCGATGAGAAGCCTGTGCACTGCAATGAAGAGTAGCCCCCGCTCACCGCAACTAGAGAAAGCCCGTGTGCAACAACGAAGACCCAACGCAGCCATAAATGAATAAATAAATAAATAAAAATTCTAAGCTCAGATGGCTTAATTGTTGAATACTGTCGTATGTTTAAGGAAGAAATAACAATCATAACAATCTGGCACAAACTTTCAGAAAATAGAGAAAGAAGTCATTTTATCAGGCCACTATAACCTGATACCAAAATAATACAAGGGCATTACAAGAGAAGAAAGTTGATGGCCAAGTTCTATCATGAACACAGATGCAAAAATCCTTAACAAAATATTAGCAAATTGAATCCAGCAATATGTAAAAAGGATAATACTCCATGATCAAGTGAGGTTTATCCTAGGAATGCAAATTTATTTAACACATGAAAATCAGCCTATGTAATTCACCATATTAGCAATTTAAAGAAGAAAATTATAATATTTCAATAGATGCAGAAAAAGTTTGTCAAAATACAATGCCCATTTTTGATAAAACTTCTCAATACCATAGGAGTAGAAGAAACTCCTTTAACCTGGTAAAGAACACCTACAAAAACCCTATAGCTTATATGACACTTAAAGGTTAAATTTTGGAATACTTTCCCCTAATATTGCAAACAAGTCATAGATGTCTACTTCCACCACCTCTATTCAAAATTGTTCTGGGGGTCCCAGTCAGTGCAGCATGACAAGAAAAAAGGGACATAAATATTGTAAAGGAAGATGTGAAACTGTCATTATTTGCAGATGACCTGATTCTATATAGGAAGTCCTAAGGAAAGTCCTACAAGAACACTACTAGAACAGATACATGACTTTATAGCAGTGTTGCAGCATACAAAGTCAGTATATAAAAATTGATTGTATTTCTATCTACTAGCAGTGAACAATTAAGAATTAAATTTAGGAAAAATAACATTTACTGTAACATTAAAAACCATCAAATACTTATGGATAAATTTAATGAAAGATGTTCAAGACTGAAAACTATAAAATATTGCTAAGAGAAATTAAAGAAAACCTAATAAATGGAGAGATATAGCCATATTCAAAAGGTTCAGTATTAGTAAAATGGTACATTTTCCCTAATTGGTCTATAAATTCAGTACCAATCAAAATGCCAACTGATTTTCAAATATATTTAGAAAACCAAAACAGTTTTGGAAAAGAGCAAAGTTGGAGGATTCAACCCTACTTGACATCAAGTCTTACTCTAGGGACTTCCCTGGTGGTCCAATAGTTAAGACTCCACACTCCCAATGCAAGGGGCCCGGGGTTTGATCCCTGGTCAGGGAACTAGATCCCACATACTGTAACTAAGAGCCTGCTAGAAGAGCCCACACGCCACAACTAAAGATCCCACGTGCCACAACTAAGACCCGGCGCAGCCAAATAAATATTTTTTTTAAAAAAAAGACTTACTCTAAAGGCACAGTAATCAGGAAAGTATGGTATTGGCAAAAGGATAGGCAAATCATCCATAAAATATATGCACACATATAAGGTCAAGTGACTTTCAACAAGGCACAAAAGCAATTCAATTGGGAAAGGAAAATCTTTTTAACAAATGCTGCTGGAACAACTATTTATCTGTATGAAAAGAAAGAACAACTGTTTGTATGAAAATAAAGAACCTCTACCCCTACCTCACACCATACATAGAAACCAATTTGATATATATCATAAACTTTAAATGTAAAAGCTAAAACCATAAAGCTATTAAAAGAAAACAGAAAAATATCTTTATGATCTTGGGGCAGGCAAAGATTTCTTAGAGAGGTTATAAGAATCACAAACCATTAGGTCCAGTATTGTTCTGGAGTGAAATTAGACAGGACAGGCAGGCCAAGATCTCGCAGGACAATATTCTACAGTGTTAGTTTTAGAAATGTGTACTAATTTATGTTTACTTCTTCACAGGGAAAGAGAGTTATGAAAGCTGCCAATAGAGTTTTGCTTTGTTTCTCTCTCAAAACGTAATTTATTCCTTTGGGTTTGTCTAGTCTTCAAAATCTTTTCCTTGAGAATCTAATACTAAGGCATACATCTGACTCTAACATTCCAACTCTAAAGGTTAGTGAAATGGAACAGAATAGGGGGAAAAAATGTCTGGGAAAAAGACTAGTTTTATTTAATTAGTTAAACCCTATACATGCCCTCAATCAGTCACAAATGTTTGTTATTTTAGAAATTAAAATTTATAAATAACATTAATTAAATTTTTTGAAATGGAATAGCATTGTGGTGGATTTTTAAAATTAAGTACATGTAACACCATTATATAGTCTTGTTGACTTTACTTAGTACTTTTTAAAATTTCTAAGTAAAAGCTCCAAAGCCGTTTGACCCTGAAAAGTAGATCCTAGTACTCCTTTACTGCAAACAAGATAAATCTGTTTACACCTGATAGTTTCTGATGCCAGTTCTCTAATTCATGTGAAAATAATTGTTAGAATGGTCTTGAGACTAAATACTGATATGGCCCCTTTCATCTTATTTTCCTAAGCGTAGTTATCTTATAAATATTGGGTCTCTCAGGAAGGATTCTTCTTAACTAGATTTCTATTAAACAGAAGGCTTCTAATCTGCTAATCTCTCACTGATACAAGTGCTTTGCATAAAGTGGGTGTAGTGCTCAAAAGAATTTATTTATAGCCTGCCAGATAGGCTTTGTATTGATTTTTTTTTTTTTTCTAAAACCTTCTACAAGAAAGACCATTAAATCATTTTAGCAGCCGGCATTACACCCTGTGAAATGCTCCAGCGTCAGACCCTCACATCTCCCCAGGTGGCAGACATGGCCACTGAAACCTCTTCAGGCTGACCCTCAGATAGAAAAATTGTAGGTTGCTTAGATGAGCCAGGAGAGCTAATTTGTTTTCCTGAAGTGCCTAAATTCCATTTTAAAACAACAACTGGCTTCCCTGGTGGCGCAGTGGTTGAGAGTCCACTTGCCAATTGCAGGGGACATGGGTTCGTGCCCTGGCCCGGGAAGATCCCACATGCCACGGAGCGGCTAGGCCCGTGAGCCATGGCCGCTGAGCCTGCACGTCCGGAGCCTGTGCTCCGCAGTGGGGGAGGCCACGACGGTGAGAGGCCCGCGTACCGCAAAAAACAACAACAACAACAACAAAAATACAGTGTGTGGCAAATCATGGTAATAACAGCAAATCTTAAATTTCATCACAAACATCACTAGCATTAGATGTAGTCAGGTGGGTTTTGTTTATTAAAAAAATTTTTTTTTCTTTATGAAAATATTAAAAACTCATTTTGGAAAACTTGGAAGAAAGGTGAAAGGAAAGGGAAACCATTGTCCATTGTCATGCTACCTACATTTACACGTTTTTGAGATTTTTTTTTCACATAGCCCAGTCCCGGACTTCACAGCCTCATCATCGTGTCAGCTGCTCCACCCATGCACCATTCCAGAAATGTCCTTACGGCTTCTTAGAATTAAAGATCAAGAGTATTTTCATGTGGTCTTTTGCACACATTTAATGACTTAAAACCCCTATAAAATAGTCATTGTCAAACCTGGCTACATATTCTAATCTTTTGTGCAACACTTAAAATATATGTAGATTCTTGGCCTTGCCTTAGACCTACTGAATCAGAATCTCTGGGTTTAGTAGGGTCCATTGATTTTAGTTTAAAAAAAAAAAAAAAAGCTTTCAGTCTTTTGATTTACAGCTAGCTTGGGAACCACTCTCCTAAAAAACATTACTGGGTTTTTGAGAGAGAGAGAGAGGTATTAATAATCCATAGCCCTCCAGTTAGTCTAAGCGAGGTTGAGATGATGGGAAGGCTGCCCTTGGGATGCAGTGAAAGTCTGGTTGATATCAGGCACATCTCTGTGGAACTCATCCTGCCAAGTTCATCCAGATGGGAAACTTCCAGTCTCTCTTTTGGAGGCTCCAGAAATGCATACCAGCAGATTACAGTTTGCTGACTATGTTGGCTTTCCTTGGTTTTATATTTGCCCAGTTTTGCTCAGTGGGGTCTTGTTCCTTATCCTGTGTTTTTCAGATGTGTCTCTATCTCATTAAAGATGATGGAGCTCTGTGAGATTACCTAAACCTAAGAGAATACTAGTGTAACAGAGGAAGGGATCCTCTTCACATCTCTTTCCATAAATATTCCCATTTTACAGACGAGAAAATAAAGGTATATAGTAAAATAAAGTAACTCAAGGTTTACATGCGACTAAGTAGCAAACGCTTGGATTCTTAAGTGGTCCACCTACTTCCATTCTTATCCCACTACAGTAAATCCTCCACTTAGTAGCCAAAGCAGTGTTTGTTTTTAGTAAGCTTCATTATAGAACAATTTTAGATTTACAGAAAAACTATGAAGCTAGTACAGAGAGTTTCCATATAACCCATATTCCGTTTCCCCTATTATTAACATTTTACCTTAGTATAGCATGTTTGTTGCAATTAATGAGCCAATATCAATACATTATTATTAACTAAAGTCCATGCTTTACTCAGATTTTGTTAGTTTTTACCTAATGTCTTTTCTCTGTTCTGGGGTTCCATCCGAGATACCACATTACATTTAATTGTCATATCTCCTTAGGCTCCTCTGGTCTGTGACAGCTTCTCTGACTTTCCTTGGGTTTTTTTGTTTGTTTTTTATTTATTGAAACATAGTTGATTTACAATATTGCATTAGTTTCAGGTGTACAGCAAAGTGATTCAGCTATATATATAGTTATATCCTATATGATAATATATATGATAATCCTATATGATATATAGGATTATTTTCCATTATAGCTTATTACTGACTTTCCTTATTTTTGATGACCTTGACAGTTTTGAGGAATGTCCCTTAATGGGGATTTGTCTGTTTTTCTCATGATTAGACTGGGATTATGGGTTTTGGGGAGGAAGAGATAAGTGCTATTTTCCTCACATCACATCATACATATATGGTATCAATGTAACTTATCACTGTTGATGTTGACCTTGATCACTTGGCTGAGGAAGCTTTTGTCAGGTGTCTCCGACATAAAGTTACTCTTTTGTCCCCTTTCCACTCTGTCCTTTTTGGAAGGAAGTCACTATGGACAGGCCACGCTTAAGGAACAGGGAGTTAGGCTCCACCTCCTTGAGGGCAGAGTATGTACATATGTTATTTGGAATTGATTCCATGTTTCCCTGTTCAGAATCCTACAGTGGCTTCACACCACATTTGGAATGGAATGGAAACTCCACTGCATGATGAAAAGGTCCTTCATGATCTGGGCCCTCCCAGTTTATCACCTATCCCTGCCTCATAGCTGCACCACTCCATCAGTACTGACCAGAACACACCAACCTGGAGCACTTGTAGGCCTTTGCCCTTCTTTCTGCCCAGCAAGCCCGACCCTCCCAACCCCCAGACCTTCACCTGGTTTGCTTCCTAAGTTCATTGAGTCTTTCATAACTATCTCATTGAAAAAATCTTCTGTCTCAATTTATTCTGTGTCATAACCCTATATTTCTTCATCAAATTGATCACTACTGACACCATATATATATATCATCTACATTTATTTATTTATTTATTTATCATTCTCTCCCAATATAATGTAAGCTACATGAGGGTAGAGGCTGTATTTTATTCACTAATGCATCCCTAGTTTCTGGAATAGTATCTAACAGATACTAAGTGCTCAGGAAATATTTGTTGGATAAATGAATGAATGAACTATCTAATTTTTGAAAGAAATCATCTTTAGGGATCTTTTGGCTAAAGTAATCTATGTCTTTATAAACTGTTCCCTCTTTTTCCCTTCAGTGTCCTGGGGGCATTTTAGGAAGGGATACCTGGCCTTTTTTTTTTAAAGGAGTACTGTGGTGTCTAAGATAGTCAATAAATAAAATCCTACATTTCTCTGTTATTTAGTGTACATTCAACTGTGTTTGACATTTGTCTGGGTGAAATAAGCCATCATTCAACTGTCCACTGGGAGCTCCCTGCTGTTACGTCCAGGTGGAGGAGCTAGGGTGCAGGCTGCTCCAGGTGGGACTGCTGTCTAAGGGTTTGAATCTTTTTCCGCCCCTACTTCTTTGTATTTGAGTAACAATGCTTCTTGGTGCCAAAGAATCTTTCCTGGTTAGGAATCACTATTGATAATAATTCTTGATTCCTATGTTAACTTCCTCTTTGAAAGATGCTTCAGCATTGCAGTCAGACACTCAAAACTAAAAGGATTCTTTAGAAATTTCCAGTGAAATACTGTAGGGTTTTTTGTTTTTTGTCATTATATGAAACAAATTCCTTTCAGAGCTCATTTCCTCATCCATAATTTTCCCTGGTCCCACTCTCATAAGGAGCCATTAGTTTTAACTCTAGTCTTCAGGAATTGTAAACCTATTATTCATAGCAGTTTTACTCTGAGGCAAGCCATTTTTCTGAGGTTCAACTCAGGCTCTCACAAGACTGAATAGAATATATAGAGAACTTGCTCAGTTGACTGCTGGTCTACTCTTCTCTGGAGGAAGAAAGATCAGGTTTTTTCCTTTTAAAGAAGGAAATTACTTGGTAATTTGATAAAAGGCTCCCACCCAGATTTGCTATGCTATTTTGCCCCTGTTTATTTAGGAAATTTCACATGAAAAGAATTACTTATTGCATCTTTAAACTCTAGACAGGAAACAGGGTTTCTGCTTCATTGTAGATCATGTTTTGGGAAGAACCAAGAATACCTGGAGTGAAGTGTAACTATACCAGAGCCTTCATTAAGAGCTTCCACTCTGGTTAATCAATAAAAGGGAAATGTCACCTAGTTATCCATTTTCCTATTTGTGGCCTCTCCCGTTGCGGAGCACAGGCTCCGGACACGCAGGCTCAGCGGCCATGGCTCACGGGCCCAGCCGCTCCGCGGCATGTGGGATCTTCCCGGACCGGGGTACAAACCCATGTCCCCTGCATCGGCAGGTGGACTCTCAACCACTGCGCCACCAGGGAAGCCCGGCTTCCATATTCTTAAAGGAGGTATAAGGGTCAGACCCAGTAGTGAATATACAAATCAAAACCATAATGACTCCTCCAAAGAGGATATATAGATGGCCAATAAGCACATGAAAGTATGCTTAACGTATTAGGGGAATACAAATCAAAATCACAAGATACCATTTTATACTCACTAGGATTACTGTGATCAAAAAAATGGACTATAACAACTGTTGGCAAGAAAGTGGAAAAAATGGACCCCTCATATATTACTAGTGGGAATGTAAACTGCTACAGCCATGTAGGAAAACAGTTTAGCAGTTGCCCAAAAGGCAGTTACTATATGACCCAGCAGTTCCACTGTTAGATATATACCCAAGAAAAATGAAAGCATGTCTCTACACAGAAACTTGTCCGCAAATGCACATAGCAGCATTATGCAAAATAGCCCGCCAAAATGGGAACCCAAATGTCCCTCAGCTGCTGAATGGATGAACAAAATATGATATATCCATATGGTGGACTATTATTCATCTATAAAAAGAAATGAAGTACTGATACATGCTACAACGTGGATGAACCTTGGAATCATTTGCCAAGTCAAAGAAGCCATACGTAAAAGATCACATACTGCATGATTCCATTGGTATGAACTGTCCAGAATAGGCAAATCCATAGATAAAGAAATTAGATAAGTTGTCACAAGATGGTGGAGGGGAAATGGGGAGTGACGGGGGGTTTCTTTTCAGGGTGATGAAAATGTCCTGGAAGTAGATAGCGATGATGGGCTCACAACCTCATAAATATAGTTTAAAACCACTGAATTATATACTTTAAAAGGGTAGGTTTTAAGGCATGTAAATTATATCTCAATTTTTAAAAAAACCCACAATTAGGTACTTCACGCCCACTAGGATGGTTAAAACCAAAAAGACAATGACACGTATTGGTGAGAATGTGGAGAAATTGGAACCCTCATTCATTGTTGGTGGGACTGTAAAATGGTTCAGCCACTTTGGAAAACAGTTGGACACTTTCTCAAAATGTTAAATACAGAGTTAACCATATAACTCTGGAATTCCACTCTTAGGGATTTACCCAAGACAGATGAAAACGTGTCAACACAAAGATTTGTAAATGAGAGTTCAGAGCGGCTTCATTTGTGATAACCAAAAGCTGGAAACAATGGAATACTATTCAGCAATAAAAAGGAAGGAACTCCTGATGCATAGAGCAACATGGATGAACCTCAGAAATACCATGCTAAGTGGAAGCCTGCATGTTGTATGATTCCATTTATATGAAGTTTCTAGAAAAGGCAAAACTGTAGACAGAAAGCAGATCACTGGTTGCCTGTGGTTGGGGATGGGAGTGGAAGTTGACTACAAACTGGCATGAGGGAACTTTCTGTGGTGATGAAAGATGTTCTAAAACTGGACTGTGGTGATTGGTTTGCATAACTGTTTAAATATACGAAGACTCATTGAATTGTACACTTAAAACGGGTGGATTTTATGGTATGTAAATTATACCTCAAAAATCTGTTTTAAAAAAAATCAACAGTCCATCTGGGCCTCTGGATATATTTGAATAAAAAAAAAAAACCTTTCTTCTTCCTCACTGTAGACCCGTCCTCCCGCCGACTTGAGCTTTAACTTTGATGCCAACAAACAACAAAGACAGCTTATTGCAGAACTGGAAAACAAAAACAGGTAAGAATGCAGAGGTCGAGCCAGTTTCTGAAGCCCAAGATTATCACGTGAGTATCTGATTCTCATTTTCCTTGCAGTCTAGGTGGGTTTTGACCACAAAGGAAGATCCCACCTCAGTGAAGATAGGCCAGCCCAAGTCCAGTACATGCCCTGGACACTAATTTGTATATCTCTGCATGCTGTTCATTCTGGTAGTCCAAAACCCCGCTCAGGTGCTCTCAGGTAGATTCTTTTTCTCACCCACCAGTGTGTTCCCCTCCCATTCCTTTCTCCACTCGACTCCCAGGAGCCTTTGCTGTGTCTTGTCATCTTGTCCTGGCCCACGATGCAGCACGCGACTTTCTGGTCTCTCACTAAAAAGCCATTTACAGGCTTGGCGACCAGACAACACACCATCATGCACTGAAAAAGCAGAAACCAGGACAAGGAGATTGGTCATAATGTAACAGGCACAGTGGAGGAAGTGGCAACCATCAGATCTCGGGGTGGGAGTGGGGTTCAGGAGAAGAAGGGAGACAGAGGAAGACGAGGGGAGTTAGCACAAGTCTTGCATTAGAAGGTTGCAAGTTCCCCCCAGACAGGAACAGACTCTTCTATTGATAGTTGTCCTTTTTCTTCTGTGGAAATTTTTCAAGTTCTTGAGAAGAGGGTTTGTAGGACTTTTTCTACCACAAAGCATTGTTTCATCGAGGAAATACCGAGTGCGGCAATTTTAAGACGGTGTCCATTTTCACATCTTGGTCATTCAGAAACAATCGGAACAAGATTGGTAGAGGCAGCACAACTAGAATAAAAACTTCTAACGGAAGAAAAGAGAGGGAGCGAGCTGTGAAGCCGCACGTGGCCATCTCTTTTTCATCCATCTCTCTAGAGAGATCCTGCAGGAGATTCAGCGTCTCCGTCTAGAGCATGAGCAGGCTTCCCAGCCCACCCCGGAGAAGGCCCAGCAGAACCCCACACTGCTGGCAGAGCTGCGGCTGCTGAGGTAAGCGGGGAAGCTGCACCACTGTCCCCAAGTTACAGTCTGCTACAGTAGGAGTTCATATCCCAGGGAACCAAACTAGTGGGTTAGAATCTGTTTATCGGTTTAACTCGTCATGTTAGAACAAACAGCTAAAGCATTCCACTCATTCTGTTACTGCTTCAGATGTTTGAGTCCCTTTATTAATCACTGTGAGATTTCCTGCCTTCATTTCAGAACTAGGTAAACACCAGGCGCAGTGTTTATACTTTTGTGATTGCTTTAGGGAGACCATTGTGCTGCACTCAATCTTCTTATCTTGCAAATTAGTCTGACTTTAGAGACTCCTGGCAGGAGTAACGCTCTCCCTGTCCTTTGAGTATGTTCTTCCGCGCTTCATAGGCAGGGCAGGATTCCGTTGCGGGAACTCCTCTGAGATGTGAAACCAAGTGGGAATCCCTCGCACCGTGGCTGTGGTACCTTCTACCTCAGCATAAGTATAAACTGTCTCAAGGATCGAGAGACTAAGAACGTAGGATCAGGATGGGGGTAGAGAGCAACTTCAGCTCCCACTTGGTGCTGTTTTGGAGGGAATGAGGGCATCTTCCAGGAGAGTATAACGTGAGCGTGATCCGAGCAAAGTTATTAGGGTCTTATTTCCTATCGGTCTTAGAAAGATGTGTGTGTACTCTTTGTAAGCGAAGACGTTATGGAAACTAAGTGAGTGACTTGATTCTCACCAGACCTCTAGATTTCCAAATAGTGGGTTCTTTCTGTTTAGGTTGTAACATTTGACATTCTGCAGTTGATTTATAACGTGCAGTCACCTGGGATTCTGCATAGCCGAATGTCCTTTCTTAGTTCTTCCTTCGGCTTAGGTCAACTCATCAAGAATTTAAACCACGCAGATGAAAATCATCAGAGATACAGAGATTCCCATTCTCCTAAAAATTCATTTTAGTTTCTAAATTGATTAGAAACTGGGCTGAGATTTTGGTTGCTCTGGGTCCACTGTCACACATTTGAGATGTCAGCATGGTTGGTGTCACACTAGGGAGGATGGGAAAGCAAAAGCTGCTGACTCAGGTAGAGCATAACTCTAAGCTATCAGTGTAAGATACAGCTGTTCTCTTTCCTCACCTCAGCTCAGGCACAAGTGACTATTTTGTATCTAGAAAAGCAAAAAACTGTCATACTTTAGTTTAACTATTGCTGGAACTAGGATTGCTGAAAGGGCTTCTTTATGCTAGAGGGATCTGAAAAAACTGTAGATTTAGTAGGCAAAGGGCTGAATCCGGCGCTGTGACATAAGGCAGTAAGAAACAGGAATTTAATCTAAATACAAGGAGGGTCTAAATCCTGAGAAATCAGAAAGTATTTCATCTCAAAAGCAGCTTGTATACCACTGAAGAAAGAGTGACTGTTTAATGTTTGCCAGATCAATTGGTCATGCATAAGGACAAACATATTGGCTCTCTTCCTCACACTATATACAAAAACACCACCGGATGGATTAAACATGGAGACAAAAATGTTAAAACTTCTAGAAGAAAACATAGGAGAGTTTCCTTAGGGTTTTGGAATAGAAAATATAATTTCTCAGAATTACTAGCCATGAAAGAAGTTGGTATATTCATCTATATTAATATACGAACTTTTGTTTATCACAAGACACGTAGAGGGCAAAATTCATTTGTAGGTTCTGACATCCTTCTGGTTTTGATGAATATACATGAATCCAGGAACTGCCAATACCCAGCTAGTATAATAAAACAAGATAGAGAATTTCGTCCTTAGGGTTAGTGGTTATGAATCCTGACCACCAAGACTGTCTTTTCCCCCTTCATTATTTTTAACGGTATATTTGTTATTATAATAATATATGACAAATGTGTGAGATATGAAGCATAATGATAAAATGAACACCCAGGAACTCACATCCTACTTGAGAATTCATATATTGCTAAAGCCATGTCATCTGTAAAAGTGCCCCCCTTATTCCACTTCCTTGCTTCTGCCTTCCCCACAGAGCTAACCTCTATCCGGAATTTGGTTTATCATTCCCTTGCTTTTTTTTTTTTTTTTTAATATTTACTTATTTATTTATTTGGTTGCACCGGGTCTTAGCTGCGGCACGCATGTGGGATCTAGTCCCCCGGCCAGGGATCGAACCCAGGCCCCCTGCATTGGGAGCATGGAGTCTTAACCGCTGTGCCACCAGGGAAGTCCCAATTCCCTTGCTTTTTAAAACAGTATTGTCAAGTATGTGTGTATGCCCACGTGATAAAGTGTCTAATTTTGCTTTTTGTTTTTTGAGCTTTATAGAAATGGTATTCCATGCAGTCTTCTGGGACATTTTTCCCCCTTAATATTACTCTTTAGGAGCCTTCCATGTTGTTGCATGTAGCTGTAGTTCATTCATTGTTGCCACATATTATAATTATTTGATCATGCACAGCACAAAGAAAGAGTACTGCATCCAGGCTTGGGGGTTCAGGGAAGAAAGGCTTTCTAGAAAGTTGAATGAGTCAACTCCTCCTTATTGAGTTTATACCTGCACTGGAAATTTAGGGAGTATGAAGACGAGAAGACAATGATTGTATCTTAAAAATTTATAATCTAGTTTTGGAAACAAAACTTAAAATAATTTGCTAGTCAGCTAAATAATATTGTACAATGTTAATAAATAGTATGGATATTAGAAGAAATGTGAGTAGGGAAAGGCACACACACACACACACACACACCCAGGCTAGAAGCAATTTGACGCTTGAAAGTGCTGGAATTCGGGCTGGACCATGAAAGGTAGGTGTGGTTTGAATGGCGTGTAGGACAAAACATTTAAGATTAGAAGCAGAGTTGGGGTTCAGCAAGATCCCCCAATAAGTATGACACATTTCAGACAGGAGAAGGAGTCTTGGAGCTAAGAATTTGTTTTCAGTCATCCAGTGAATTAATCTTTAGAGTGGCAATGATGGGAGATAAAATTAGTTGGATAATTGAGACCCGATTCTGAGAGCCTTAAGTGATAGGTCATTGGAAATCCTTGGAGGGCCTCAAATAATGATTTCATTAAGTTCACTAGATGTTAATTGAGTCCACACTGGATGCGTGATATTCTCTTAATCATTAAATATATGCAAAGGCGAGTAAGGTCATCCCCTGACCTCAAGGATTCTGCATCATGGTAGGAGTGACAGCAATACAAGGTAAAATATATTAAGTGCCACAGAGAAGCACCAATTACTATGTGATTAAATAAGCAGGATCCTATACCTACTGAAGTAATCAGGAATAGCTTCCTGGAAAGAGTGACGTTTGGGAGGGACACTAAGGAGTGAATAACATTTGGAAGAGAGTAGGGGAATACTCACTTGTAAAATGATGCAGTCTGCTTAGGGAAAAGTGAGCCATGGCTGGAGGTCCAGACATGGAAGGGAAAGGGAGGTAAGGAACTAAGGATAGGAATGTAGGTAGGGTCTGGAGCAGCACTCTCTGATAGAAATATAATGTAAGCCGTATGTGTACCAAAAATTTTCTAACAACCATGTTGAAAAACAAAGGAAATAGGTGTCACTAAAATTAATACTATCGGGCTTCCCTGGTGGCGCAGTGGTTGAGAGTCCGCCTGCCGATGCAGGGAACATGGGTTTGTGCCTCGGTCCGGGAAGATCCCACGTGCCGTGGAGCAGCTGGGCCCATGAGCCATGGCCACTGAACCTGCGTGTCCGGAGCCTGTGCTCCGCAACGGGAGAGGCCACAGCGGTGAAAGGCCCGCATACCGCAAAAAAAATAATAAAAAATAAAAAAAATTAATACTATCTTTTATTTAACCTGTGGGAATAGAAAGATAGACATGTGATTTCCAAGAATCATCTGAATTGGGTGACTGATTGAATATAGGAAATGAACAGGAAAGTATCAAAGAGGACTGAGTTTTTCAGCCATGACAGATAGAAGAAAAAGTAGGAGAGAGAGGGAAATTGAGAAGAGAACCATTTAGGGAGGAAAGTCTCAAGTTTGGTTTTGGACAGATTGAGCTAGACTTGTTGACATGAAATGTGTCCTCAGGGAAACAGAAATCTGTCCTCAGAATTCTCTTAGACACAGAGTCGTCCTGATGTCTGTCATACTTTTGGAACCTGATGTGTGGTTCTGGAAGCACTGACTCCTGAACCCTGTCTTCCCTGAGCAGTTTTCATACATTTTTTTCCACTATTAATTTAAATTTGGACTAGTTTTATGTATAAGTGAGGCATTTGGCTTCCTAAAGAATTTTAAAAATCATTTTAATAATATTAACAATACTTTTTCACTGTACGGCAATGTATACTTTCCAAAGCATTTTTTAAAAAATAAATTTATTTATTTATTTTTGGCTGCATTGCGTCTTCGTTGCTGCACGTGGGCTTTCTCTAGTTCCGGCGAGTGGGGGCTACTCTTCGTTGTGGTGCGCGGGCTTCTCATTGCGGTGACTTCTCTTGTTGTGGAGCACGGGCTCTAGGTGCGCAGGCTTCAGTAGTTGCAGCACGCAGGCTCAGTAGTTGTGGCTCGCAGGCTCTAGAGCTCAGGCTCATTAGTTGTGGCGCACAGGCTTAGTTGCTCCATGGCATGTGGAACCTTCCCGGACCAGGGCTTGAACCCATGTGCCCTGCATTGGCAGGTGGATTCTTAACCACTGCTCCACCAGGGAAGCCCTCCAAAACATTTTTACATACTATTCTCACAGCAGTAAAGAAAAGTGGGCAAAAGAGATATTATCACCATTTTATATATCCAGTATCAGAACTTAAATGATTTGCTCAGCATCTCATACACTGGTAAGTAGCAGAATCAGGTCTAAAACCCGTTTAATCTGGCCTTCGACTCTTCTTTGAGGATCATTTTATCTTCATTTTCTTTTTTTTTTTATATTTGTTCAGTAGCACATTACAATTTTTACTATTTTTAAATTACAGTGTCTTTTTGTGATCTAACTGCCCTTCCATCTCTTCATTTCTCATGAGCTTTTCCTCTCCGACAGGCAGAGGAAAGATGAACTGGAGCAGAGGATGTCAGCACTGCAGGAGAGCAGGCGGGAACTGATGGTCCAGCTGGAAGGGCTGATGAAGCTGCTGAAGGTAAGAGCAGCAGCCGCTCAGGTCTCCTCCCACCTCCCAGCTCTTCTTGTCCATCTTCCCCTGCACTTCAGCTTCTGCCTCCCTGTGATGTCAGACAGGATGAGTCTAAAAGGTTAACTCTTGCTGCCTAGACTCAGTTTTCAGGTAGACCTCCCTGAAGTTAACCTAATTCAGTATAAAAGTTATCTAAATTATTGTAAAGCCTGATTACAAAAAATTAGTAACTGGAACTAATGTCCTTGAATAGCTGCTTTTATGAATTAATAAGAATGTTTATAAATCGGATATTAGTTATGTGAAATGAATATTTCTCAACTATATAAAGTTTCTTTTAAGACAAGTTTTCAAATATTCTACCTAAATGCATAACAAGTATTGTGTCCTATTTTAATAAGTATTACAGAGGCAAACCAAAGTAATCAACCAACTCTAATCAATAATTTTACTCTATTAGGAGCAATAAAATAGCTCTAGGTTTGGTATATTGGGGCTTGCATAATTCAGGCCTCACTATCTATTTTTAGTGAAAAATATATTACAGCCCCTACACCCTAGAGCAGACAAAGGCGCACTTGGCATTTAAATGTCCTCACCTGGATGATTTGACTGGCACTGAATAGAAATACTTACCCAGCTCTGTAGCAGCGATACAAGGACATATTTGTTTATGCTATAAATTCCTAAGGCCCGTCTGTCTATACTGTGAAACCATTGTATTTCATGGTATGAAATACAGAATGGAAATCACAGTGTGGAGTACCTCAAAAGGCAGGCTGAGGGGGTAGATTTAATCCTGTGATAAAGTGGAGTCATTAAAGGTTTTGAAAACAATAGTTTAGGAAAATGATCATAGCAGGTTGGGAAGAGGAGAAACTAAACGATAATAGGAAGCTATTGAAATCATCTAGACCCGAAGTGACAAGGGTCTAGGCTAGGATGGGTAGCCCAGGAGCATGTCAGCTTGAAGAGTTTGCTTCAACTTCTCCATTCTAAACCAGTCCTTTAATAATAAAGCCAGTGGGTATTTAGCAACTTGGGTAAATGGAGTGTTTGTGTTTTAAACTGACTTTTGGCTTGCTCAAGACAATCACTTCTTTTAGTCTTGAGCTGAGTTTTTTTCTATCTTTGGTCCTGGGTATTTGGGGTATTTTGGGACATGTTTCTTCATTAACCCTGTTAGCAGGATTTCTCCTGAGAAATATTTTGTCTAAATGGGTCTTGTTTAAAGAAAACCTTATGCGTAAAACCTGGCCCAAATCCTTCAAATAGTTGTCAATTATCCAGCTGAGCAACCTGATCAGTCACCCAAGAGAGCAGAGAGGTACTTAAATACATTTGGCCAGTGTAACATCTGGAGCCGTGTGGGGCTTTGAAAGCCCTGCCGTTGTGGGGTTAGTCCACCCACAGGACAGAAGGTCATGGGGGATTCACCTGCCTTTCAGAAAAATGTTCTCAAATATTACCCAAACATAGATGGGAAGGTACCCTTCTTGTAAAAGGCAAAAAGGTTTATGCAAACTGAAGGGAAGTCAGAATGCATTTCCCCTAAGTATCACAGTAAGCTTTCCCGTCAGCTGGTTGCCCTCAGTGTTCCTTAGAGTTCCTGGCTCAGGTCCCGTGTGCCTTCCTAAGACCTTGTCATGTACCTCTGACACTTGCATTCAAGGCCTAAGCAGAATGAGCTGATGTCTCGAACTGTATTCCCAAGCCCTGAGTTTCTTTGTATTTCCAGCTGTTGTCTTACAGTTACAATTTCTGTAGAATAACCAGGACCCCACTGCTCTGTTTTGTAGGATATCCTACCAAGTTCTTAAAAGCCTTATTATTTACCCACCTCACAGGCTGAGGTCATTCAGAAAGGGAAGAAGAATTGCAAACATAAACCAGGAATGTTGTCTTTTTATCCATTGATTAAGAGTCATGTTTAGGGTATGTGGTGTATAATGGTGACTAAGACTCAATCCCTGTCACCAAGGAGTATCAGAGACCTTCTCATTGTTGTTTTTTTCCTAATGACATAATGTAGACTGACACTCAAGTACCCGTGTTTCAGAATGTATCTTTTCTTTACATTTTTTCCCCTGATTAATGAGTATATATGGATAACCTCTACCTCAGACTTATTTAATCTAGAAAGAGTTGTGTGATGGTGTTTTAGTTTCTAAATTACGTTCCCAGTATTTTTCTGCCTCATTTTCCATTTTTCCAATATTGCTTTTGAAACGCATTTACCAGATGAATTCTGTAGTTTTAAATTTTAACCTCATATGCAAATGAGGTTTTGAATATAAATTTTTTTATATAGATGACTACAGTGGCTATGGCATTACTTTGGCCATCTAGCCAGATATCCCCAGTGTGACGGGTCTCCCATGTTTTTAGGTGACGTGAGCAGTGCTAGGTTTGCACTTTATAATTAAGGCATTATTACCCCCTTTAAATCAAGTTGGCTCCTATACCTTGTCACCAGTCAATGTTTACTGACCCCAACTGACTAGTTGATAACAAAAAGGTTCTAAGACCTTATATCTGACCTGTTTACTGTGTTGACAAAGCCTTCAAAGCTATATCTGATTAACTTTTGTGAGTTTGGATTATACAACACCATCCTAAGTAACACTTTGCCAAAGTCCACCCTCTCCCAATCCCAGTGCACATGGGGGGCCTGTAAGTCCTGAAAACACTGACCTGTCCACTCTCTCCATCCTAACCTGACATGTGTCTACTGCAAATTATAATGATTTTATATCAATAGATAAACTATATACAGCAAAGCCACCAAATGTACAAACATGAAGCATTGCCTTCTGAATTTTTCTTTTTTTTTTTTTTAAACATCTTTATTGGAGTATAATTGCTTTAAAAAAAAATATGGAACGCTTCACGAATTTGCGTATCATCCTTGCGCAGGGGCCATGCTAATCTTCTCTGTATCGTTCCAGTTTTAGTATATGTGCTGCCGAAGCGAGCACTGAATTTTTCTATTCTATTGAACCAAGGTAATATTGTCTCCAATACCAAACCTGGAGAAAACAGTGAAAATAGGGAGGTGTTTTAGAAACAGTTCTAAGAAATTACATACTGGTCTTTTGACCTCAGATGCAATTTCAGCTTGTCAGGATTGCCCCATCTCTCCCCTACCAATTTCCATTTCAACATTTAGTGCCAGCAATAAAAACACATTTTTAATTGTTTAATAACTCTTCTACGGCTGGTTGCCTTGCCTAGTGAATGGAAGAAAAGTGTTCTGCCTCACAGGGAAGCCTGACTAGGCAGGGAGATCGCTTCCCAACTGTAAAACTCTAACCCCTTCTAACTGGAGCCATGCATACCGGACGCAAAAGCTAAAAGACGCTCACTCCTGCAGGCTAACTCAGCGAACGCTCAGGGCCCTCTTTGCCTGGGTGCCTGTGATATTAGGTTTGGCCAAGCATCTAGCAGCTGCTTTTGATAATGAAGAACATCTTCTGTTGCTGAGTTGGGAGTCTCCTCAAGAGATTTCTTGGTGCCCATTTAATTTCTAGTGCATGTCTCTCCCTTGCGGGAATAAAATGACTTTCTCCAAATTCTTACTTTCCCTCTCCCTTTTGTAATTCCTTGGCTTTACTGAAATCATTCTCTCCATTGCACCCAGATCTGCAGACTGAGAAGCACTCATCCATTCCCAGGACTTCCTACACACATGTTTAGTAAAGGCAGTCTGCACGGATGGATCCAATTTAAATAGAACCATTGCAACAGATTTTAGATCTGTGTATTTGGGGCAAAGAGCAGAGGCGTCCTGACCACAGTTGCCCATGATGAGGCACAGAAAAAGGAAACAAAGAGACCCATTAAAAGACAGAGTAACTGAGAAGCACAAGACTGAGGAGAGAGGAGCTCGGAAGTGTTTATCTCATCTTCATCGTGCTTCCTTCTTCAATGTCTAGAGGTGCATGCTGAGAGCTAGCAAGGGCCTGCTCTGAGCACCGTCACTGTAAGGCTCTGAAAGACAGAGACCATATCTTACCTTCATGTCTCCAGTGCTTCATGCATAGGGAGCATTAAACGAACCTTTGTTCAACTAATGAGACACCAAGGTCAAGAATTCTTTTTGAAAAGCCTCTTAGGGCCTTGAAACAGTTCCAGTTTATAGGGGGAAGGGGATGTATGTGCATCCTTGAAAAGAACCACACAGCAGCCAAAGGCTCCAAAAGTGGAAGACAGGGGACTAAATAAGAGAATCTGTAGTCAGATGGAATTTCCATTTTCTAGGAAGTTCTTAAGAGCGGTGGTTCTCAAACCAGCAGGATTCAGAATCCACTGAAAGTTTCATGAAACAGCGCTGCCCCCACCCCAAGAGTTTTGATTCCATTGGTCTAGGGGGAGACGGGGCAAAGCATGCATCTCTGACAAGTTTCCAGATGCTGCTGCTCCTGGTCTCTCTATGTTCTGCACTTTGAGAACCACTGACTTAGAGAAACGTACCTAACACATGTGGATATTGTGAATCGTGAAACAGAGTGATCACGGAGCTTTTGAGTCATGGTTGAGCTGCTTCTTTCATTTTACCCTAAATAGTGATATAACCTTGGGCAAGTCAGGCTCTCTAGGGCTTTTTCGTGTATAAAAGGGGAAGTTGGACTAGAGGGTTTATAAGGTTCTTTCCTTCTAACTCTAGAAGTTAGCATTTAAAGAACTGGATGGGGCAGAGGCTTGCCATCTGCTCTGTGCAACTGATGGCGCTCTGACGGTGGGCTCTCTGAACCCATGGGCCTGGCCTGGTTTGCCCTTTTCTGTCATTTTTTTCCGGTTGTTTGTGGTGATGGGCATTAACTTCTCTCCTTTTTCCCCTCTGCCTTTTTTCGTCTTCACCACCTCTAGGAGGAGGAGCAAAAACAGGCAGTAAGTGAACTTCAGAATTCCCCACCTGGCTCTTGCTTCTTTTGCATGTTCTCCTTTGCCTCATATAACTGTTACATACTTTCTCCTCTCCTCCCTGTACCAAGATCATCTCTGCGGAATTGGTTATGTGTAAAACCCTTAGCAGTTCTCTCCGTGGTGTTGTAAAATGGCCTAAAAGGCCACATCATGTTTACCTAGTAGAGCATGTTCCTATTTGAAACCAGAGCTTGTTGAATTTGTTTTCAAAGTACACATCTGTTGTGTTTATTTAAATATGCATGACTAGCCAGGCTACAGTTACATTTTCCTGCACTTACATTCTCTGCTGCTTCATGATTAGGCTGACTTTAATTGCTTGAAACAATTTTCAGGGTGGTGGGAGTGACCTCAGGGTTAAATACGATGTCATGAATGACTGTGCATGAAAATGAGTAGTTCTTTTGATAACTTTAGATGTCCTTTAGTCTTGAACAGTCTTCTGGAGTTCCAGCTCCAGTAGCCTTCTTAACAAAGTTACCAATGAAAACTAAGTGACTGATCATGCTGTAAGTGATTTCCTGTTCAAAGCCCACTCCAGAGGGAGCTCTGGTTTTTCTGAGCTGCAAGGTGTTTAGGGAAAGTTTATGTTTGTTTTTATTTTCCCTGACAGCCACTAACCCACACAGGAAAATCAGTTGAGGGCTTATCCACAATGATAAGACTATATGTTTATATCATATAGTAAGGTTTTCAAAGCATACATTTTTCACACAAACTAAAGCTGATTTTTAATTTACCTCAGGGCTTCTCTTTAAAGAAAGAAATGTGAGCTGTGTAATTCAAAAAGTGTACTCATTTCTTATTTCAAGAAACAAATGTATCCATGTTTCAGATTAAGAATAGGAATATAAAACATTATATTTACTATTATTTCCAGGTAGGAAAGCAATGGAGTCATAGGGTAAAAGGGAGAGGAAAGGAAGGAAGAGATGGGTAAGGAGGGGAGGAGGCAAGAGAAGAGGAGAGGAGACTGTCAGGAAGAGGGAAAGAAGACAGAGCATGATGTCAGGGTAGGCTGACAACCCGTACATCTCAATGTAACAAAATTTTATTTTTGTCTGTGCTTTATTTGGTTTTGTTTTTTCCTCATTCACACATAATTTATTACTTTGATCTTATGGCACTTTTGTATCAATAGGTACATTCACATGGGCAAAGCAGGAGAAAACCAGGATGGAAAGTCAAGCCCAGCCATTAAATGCTTCTGCCAGGAAGTGACACACATCACTTCCACTCCATTTCATTGGCCAAAGCAAGGCACATGACCACACTTAACTTCAATGGAGGCAGGGAAGTATAATCCTCCAGTTTGCTTAGAAGAAGTAGAGAAGCAAGTGCTGGTAATGCCTGCCACAAACAAGAGGATGAGTGAGATTGTGTTGGAGGGAGGGAAAGAAAATATCTGTTCTTCCTGTTCCCTTCTCCCCTCCTTTCCCTGACAGCCTCATCCCCTTGCTGTGACCACACCCTTCCTGCAGATCAGGGTATCACCTGACCTGTAGTTTCTGGCACCAGCATTCCCCTCCTTTTATTCATCCCTCTGCGCCCCAGAGATGTGCTTTACAGGTAAACCACTTGCTGGGACCTTCCTCCAGCAGTCCACCCAGACTAGCATCTCATGATCCCTCGCTGAATGGGCCAGCTCAGAGCAAAGCATGTAATCGGGCACACCCACACCCCACCTGAGAACACCTTTCAGAGGAGGGCAAACATTATGGATATTTATGTTAATGGCAGCAGTAAGGGCTTCCAAGAGACACTTCATTTTTTAAAACTTTTACGGATTACTGTGTACTCCAAAAACCAGAGATTATCACTGCTGTCGTATTATTTCAGGTCAATTTAAAGCTGATCTTGTGCAGACAGGGGAATAAATAACAACATGTTCATTGCAGTGACCTTTGATTGCATGTGAGATCATCTTCCCCTTGAGGTTGGCAAAATGAGAAGCTAGACCCAGATCACTGAAGCCTGCCACTAATGAGCCACTTGTGTGTATGTGTTGGGAGTTCTCGGTGGCTTGTGTGTGTTGGGAGTTCTCGGTGGCTTGTGTGTGTGTGTTGGGAGTTCTCGGTGGCCGAGGTCCTGAGCTCATGTTCTAGTCCTCACTGTCCCAGGGGACCGTCCAGAGCATGAATTTGTACAAATTGTTTTTCCCTCATGTTTCCCCACTATGGTGAGGTAAGACATTCTGCTCTGTGCATATAGGTAGAAATTTCCTGTGTCCACATCACAGGTTTAAACTGTACCCACCTAAGGCTCAGCAGTGAGGCTCAAATGTGAACTGAATGGCTTTGCATAGTTCAACATTTTTAACATGTACAGCTGGAAAGACTATAGAGCTTTAGAACTCAAGCGTCTGCTTTAATCTATATCATTACCGAGTGAGGCACCAAAAGGTATTTACCACAGAGCTACGTCGTAACCCTTTCTTCCTCCCAGATTCTGGCTGGTATAGCTTAATTTCTTCCCTATCAAAATGTATTACCCTATACGAGTCATAAAATAATTGTAGGACTTTTTAAATGAAGAATTTACTAGACATCTTCCCCAGACTGGCTCTGTAAATCCATTACAGAGAACTTTTTATGCAGTTTGCCTTCCTCATTCCCTTTCAGGGATTATTTTGGCATTGGGGAAATTGGAGGGAAATGGGTAATAACTGTGACTTTAACTGTGACTTGTGGGGCTGTGGTTCTACCTTCAACCTCAGCCACTTTTCCAGTGCTTTAGTGACATTAGTACCTCAGCTGATAATTCTTCTGTCTTCCCTTTCTCCCCCCCTCCCTCCTTCCCCTTCTCTTTTCTCAGCTCCAAGGTTTATAATTAAGGGCAGAACTGCCTGGCTGTTTCAGATAAGACTTCACTGAGTGACTGTTCGACCCATGACATACCCTACAGTTTAACAGGCTCAGGAATTAGATTGTATCGGTTGAGTCAGGGTTAATCAGGCCCATGATAATCGTCAGACTGTAATTAAAAGACCTTGTCTGCCTTTTTTACTACTGCATCCCCTTGCTGCTAGCCCAGTGCCTGCCACATGGCAGATAATAAATAGCGGCTGAATGAAAACTGCTATTAACCAGATTTATAAGATTTTAACTTAAAAGCAGTGTGAATTCATAAGTTTATTCATTGTAAGGGACATAACTGGTTCGAGTACCTAAGGCAATAATTTTGCTCAAGGTACTCCCGTATAATAGGTAGATCTATTCAAGAGACTAAACGATGGTTAGAAATGTCCTTTATAAAAAGAATCAGAAAAACAAATTTCAGTGTTACCAAAAGAATAGGAAGACCAAGCTAATATATTAGTATTATTACTAACTCTATTATTATTTCTGTCTAAAGAAAAGATGTTATGTAGAGTAAAATCATCCTCTTTTTTTAAAAACAGATAATCTACAAAATGCAGGATATCTATAGTTATTTGTATCATTTGAAAATATTTTGAGCACTTCTCAGTAAGAGCCCAATGCCCACAACCAGAAATGTGTACAGAGGGGTACACTAAAGTCACAACAGACTGGTGAGGACCCTGCTGGCAGTGGTGTTTACTGTTGAGCTGTGGGCTACTCCCTCAAGGTCAGACAATATCCCAGTCCTAGTCTGGAGGGATTGCAATGTACAAATTTATTCTAGGGACACCTTAGGGCTCCATTTTTCCCACAGACTCAACATACCATAAAATTTCACTGTTGGATTGCTGACACAAACTAAAATGAGCTGTCCAAGGCAAGGTTTCAGTTTATTCATGAGGGATGTACTTCTTTAAACATTCCTCCGGTTCCTCCTATTAGAAGATCATTACTTTTTGGAGCTTCCCTGGCGGTCCAGTGGTTAAGACTCTGGGCTTTCACTGCAGAGGGCACGGGTTTGATCCCTGGTCGGGGAACTAATATCCCACATGCCGCACGGCCGGTCAAAAAAAAGATCATTACTTTTCATATACAGATCAACATCAGAGTTAAAGACTATAACTGTAGACAGTGATGAATAAGGATAGGGGGCTCCCGCAGGGGTGGCCTTGATCCAGGTTCGTAGGGTGGTGGTCCAGAGGGTAATATAGGTGGTACTCTGAAAATTATGTAATTGGAGGAATCTTGGGATTCCACTAAGAGAACATGGCCACAGTTGGGATCTCTCTTTCTACTTCAGCCAGTTGGGATATCAAGTGGATCTTGCCCCACGCCCTTTCTGATTTCCAGAACTGGACAAACACCCCACCACAACTCAACCAAAGAAAGCATGGTGTGGGCTGGCTGTCAGAAACCCCCATCTGTGACCGTGGCTTCACCTAATATGCCTCAGAGGAAGGGCACTCAACATTTAGTTAGCCAGGTTGACCCATGAGGCCTCCACGATGAACCTAATGAATGTTAACTTTGTAAGTTTGAGAGAAAGTACTTAAAAAAAAACAACCTACACAACAACAAATAAAAACCTCCTCTTTGTCCATTAAAGAGATTACTGGTAAACCCCTTGATGTGTTCCTGGGTCAGGTTCCCTTTTGGTTCACTTAACCTTTGGACACAATCCCATTGGGAAGCGATTCACATGCTGCCCTAAAATTTTCTGGATTCCTTGGTCCCACCATACTCTGAAATAGAAGCCTGAGTCTACTGCTTCCTGAAAAGCAAAGGATTGCTATTTATGTCTTCAGCAATGTCTTACTACATATGTTGAAGTGAGCAGTGGGTGAGCTTGGCCTTTTGGAGGATCAAAAGAGAAATCCTGCACAAATCCCACCGTCAAATAGTATGATCCTTATTTCATGGATGGCCTAATGCCCTGTATACAGAAACAGAGGCCAGGTCAGTGATATCTGAAGGCTTAGGCACCACTGCTGCCCTCCCAAGTTTGCAAGCTGCACCAGTGGATTTTGGTAAACAAAGATCAATGTGCTGTACTCTGTGACTATGCCCCCAAACCTTTAGCCTCGCCTGGCCCAGCCCTAGTCTGCATACATGGACTCCGGCTGCCCATAGATGGCCTCATGAAAGTCTACAAAGTATGCTCATTCATCAGTCTTGGCCCGTGTACTCACTATAGAGACGTGGTAGCTTGTTGGGGGGGGGGGTTGTTTGTTTTCTCCAAAAGAGGAAATGTCATAGCAATATTGAAAAATAGGAACTTGCATTTCACTCCCCCAAAACTCCTTGAACACCTAGAGGGAGTGTATAGTCTGACAATATAGAGGAAATAGCTTTTGGGTCTTTGCAGCACCCCCAATGTTTTTCATCACTCATCAATCACGAGCTGAGAGATTGCCTTACCTGCTTGTTTATTTCCCCCTGTACTATATTTATGTCTTTTCCTCTTCTGACCAGAATGCATACAACATATGAAAAATATACACCAGGGTCTCTGGGAAAAAGTCTCCACACACCAAGCTGGAGATAGTCACCTTCCACTAGAGGAATATGAATTCCTAGGACACAGTATCTCCCCCCAGAATACTACAGTCTGGGTCTCAGCAAAGCATCAGCAGAAAAGAAGATGACTTCTAGGTTTTGAGCCCAGGAACCTGGGAAATTGACTGAAAAAACGAAACTGGGGAGATGATGTGGGTTATAGAAAGGGGACTTTGATCTGATTTTGAACATACCGAGTTACATAGAATAGGCAGGCAGTCAAGGTCTGTATCTGGTCTTTAGATATTTAGGGATAGGCAGCTGGAAAGTTAGAGGGGAAACAGGGCTAGCAATGGAGATTTGGAAGTCTTCAACATAAAATTAGTGTTGAAACGATAAACATGGGCCGTAGGGAAAACGCATAGTGGACAAAATGAAGAAAGAGGAGGTAGGAGGGTAGGATTGTGGGTTCTCATGAAAAACCGGAAAGTTTCAAGGAGAAAGTTAATAAGGCAATAAGACAAGGATTTGACAATAAGGAAGTTATCAGCAACCTTGGGAAGGAAATTTTCAGTATGGCACAGTGTAGACAGCTCTGAAAAATTGATTTTGTCTTGTCCAGCCTCCTCACCCCCACCACCATTGGTTTCACCTCAACGGAGGAAGGAGTTATATCTTCGGTCTGCCTTATTGGGTTACGTGTGAATAGATTGTTCTGACTCATGGCACCTTGTTGACAAATCCTCATTTCTTTTCTATCTCACCATGTATATAACCTTTACAGACCTCAGTTTTCTCATCTATAAATTTCCAATCCACAGTTCTTTGATACTTTCATCACTGATACCAATCGATATATTGGGGAAAGGCTGTGAACCAAGAAGGGTCTGCAGAAATCCAACTGGGCTCATTTGACTGATGTTTCCTTTTGTGACTTTGAAATCCTCTGGCCCTCGATTCCTTGTCTGGGTTTTCTAAGCAACTCCTTCCCCAGGGTTTATTCATGCCAACCATCTACCTCCCACTTTTCCAGACAAAAGAAAGCACCCTAAGAAAACATGAGCTGCCCCCATGACGCCCTCTCTTTTGGCTCCTCTCTAGGACTCTGGGCCATGCCTCCCACTCTCTCTCTTTGAGACCTCACACAGCATCCTCGCTTGGCATG
This sequence comes from Monodon monoceros, assembly GCF_005190385.1. Lineage (NCBI taxonomy): Eukaryota > Metazoa > Chordata > Mammalia > Artiodactyla > Monodontidae > Monodon > Monodon monoceros. The sequence goes on from NW_021703775.1 coordinate 68,760,859, forward strand.
AGATTGGATCTGTGACCCTCCACTTGGAGAGCACCTGTAGGCATTTCCTCGAGTCCTGATGCCATGCCAATCTCTAGGGTTTTATAGCTGACCTAAGGCTGGTTCTGATGTTCCAAATTAACAGCAGTGCCAAGATAGGGAGCTTCCTGGCCTAGAGTCCTTAACTGAAGTGAACATCTGCTTAATTTCAGCCAAAGAAGCATATTATAAAGGATATGATAGACTCCTTTGCACTCTTCTCCATTTGCTGCTAATCATAATTTGGCAAGTAGAATTACTCCCATTTGGAGCTGCAGTATAGATGCCCAGTGCTTTAAAAAAAAAGAGAGAGGAGAGAAGAAAGAAATATAGAAGCATGTTTTAGAAAATTAGAGGCAATGGGGCTTCCCTGGTGGCACAGTGATTAAGAATCCGCCTGCCGGGCTTCCCCGGTGGCGCAGTGGTTGAGAGTCCGCCTGCCGATGCAGGGACACAGGTTCGTGCCCCGGTCCGGGAAGATCCCACGTGCCATAGAGCGGCTAGGCCCGTGAGCCATGGCCGCTGAGCCTGCGCGTCCGGAGCCTGTGCTCCGCAACGGGAAAGGCCACAACAGTGAGAGGCCCGCGTACCACAAAAAAAAGAAAAAAGAATCCGCCTGCCAATGCAGGGGACACGAGTTCAAGCCCTGGTCTGGGAAGATCCCACATGCCGGGGAGCAACTAAGCCCGTGTGCCACAGCTACTGAGCCCACATGCCACAACTACTGAAGCCTGCGTGCCTAGAGCCCGTGCTCCACAACAAGAGGAGCCGTCGCGGTGAGAAGCCCGCGCACTGCAATGAAGAGTAGCCCCCACTCACCACAACTAGAGAAAGCCCGTGCGCAGCAACAAAAGACCCAACGCAGCCAAAATAAATAAATAAATAAATAATTAAATAAATAAATTAAAAAAAATAAAATTAGAGGCAATGCAGAAAGACAATTACCTGCAGCTAGACAGGTACCTTTAATAAGAATCCGTGCCAACTCACTACTGCTCTACAAAGCTGTCTAACCGTAAATCCTTCCGTGCTTTTATTATTATGTATTCTAATTAATATATATGACATTCACTGTTTATTCACTGCTTTCACATTTCAAATTTCAGCTCCTGTATTTAAGCAGCTCAGACCTCAGGAAACCAAGAGAGAATCTAGGAGACTCTCAGGCCTGTAGCTGTCCCCAGGACATCTCCCAAATGTGCAGAAGATTATCAGAGTTTATTCTTGGCCCCTTGAAGTTTCTAACCTGAGCTGAGGCTACTGGTGGCCTGTCTTTCCTTCTGCAGCAGCTCACCACCTGGGACAAGAAGCCCTGGACAGGCCACCGACTTTAGGACCTCGTAACTCTGTCACCCTCAGCCAGGTTTTCATCCTCAGCACTATGGACATTTGGGGCCAGATGACTTTTTTTTTTTTGGTGGGTTGGGGCGGGGGGGGTATTCTATGCATTGCAGCATGTCAAGCAGCATCCTTGATCTCTACCTACTAAATTCCAGGGGGAGCACCACACCCACACCGACACCCACACCAGGTTCCTAGCGGGTAAAATTATCCCCAGTGAAGAACCGCTGCTCAGGAATTCCCTGGTGGTCCAATGGTTAGGACTTTGCACTTCCACTGCAGGGGGCACTGGTTGGATCCCTGGTCAGGGAAGTAGGATCAGAGAACCTTTCTCTGTGAGACCAGTCTGAACCCTTGAGGCATTCTCAGCATCCCTTATTCTGAGGTTTAGATATGGGATGGATGGTAAAAGATTTCCAGTCACCTTCCCCCACAAATCACCCCTTTGTCCATATGTCCTGCTTCTGTTAACATCATTGCCAGCACTCCCTACATACATGCTCTCTTCCAGTCCCCTACTCTCCCCACTCAGTTGTCACAGTCTAGTCAACTTTTTCTCCAAAAGCTTGCTTGTGTCTCTCTTCTCCCAATTCCTATCACCATTCTCCATTCCAGCCTCCGTCATCTGTCACCTGGTCTCCCTCTCTCCTGCCTCCTGTTTCTCAGTCCCTCCTTCACTTTGCCCTGGAGCCAGATTCCTAAATCAGACCAGATTGACCACACCACTCTGTCCTCGGAAGTCTTCACGGGCTCCCTCTGCCATTGCCTATAGCAGGGGTCAGCAAGCTTTTCCTTAAAGGGTTAGGTAGTGAGCATTTTAGGCTTTGTGAACCAAATCAGAGATATTATGTAAGGACTTATATAACCATTTAAAATAAAACCATTTAAAAATGTAAAAACCATTCTTAGCTCACAGACTGTAAAAAAGCAGGTGGCAAGCTGGATTTGGCCACGGGCTATAGTTTGCCCATCTATCGCCTAGTAAATAAACTTGATGACCATTTACTTAAGGCTCTGGTTGATTGTGGCCCACACTTCTCTTTCCCACCATATATCTTCTGTGCTCCCTGCATACTAGTGTCCCCACATGCTCCTCCCCTGCCCTGCAACACACACATACAGCTTCCTTTCTCATGGTGCCTCTGTTCATGCCCTTTCCTCACCTGGATTGCCCTCCCCGAGCCACTTCTGCCTATTGAAATTATACCCCTCAAGACGCTCTCAGATGCCACCTCTTCTGTGAAACCTTACCCTGTTCCAGAAGGTCAGAGTTAAACTCTCTCGCCTCTGTGCCCCTTTTCCTTTGTACCTCTGCTACGGTACGGATTTCATCCTCCTTTGTGTGCTAGCTGCATACATGCCGAACTGCCTAGGAGGCTGTGAGCCTGCTGAGAGTGGAGACCTTGCCCCTTCATACCCCTACTTTGCACCTTTCAAAGTGGAATCATGGCAGGTACTACCCCATTGAGCCAGCATGTGAAGCACTTTATGTACATCCTCACCAACCCATGAAGATATTCTTATCTCCACTTTACATGTGAAGAACCTGAGCCTCAGAGAGGTCAAGTAAGTTGCCTCAGGTCACACAGCTAATAAATGGCAGAGCTGGAATCCAAACTAGGTCCATCTGACTGCAAAGCCTGGACTCTAACCACCTTATTATATAGAACAGGGCCTCAACAAAGAGGGGTAGTGCTGGATCAGGTGCCACACCTCATCATACAAGTTTTACTTACTTACCCATAAGCAGCATTTAAGTCTGACTCATTGAACTTTAAAATATCATTGATAGGTTCAGACTGCCTGCCCCATCGTTGAATTCATGTCTGAATTAAGGACCATGCTCTCCTGGAATCCTGTCCTCCTTTGGTTTCTAACATGCAGTCTGAGTGTTTGGTATTCATTTTATAGGGATTTTTCCCTCAGTGAGGCCCCTGATCATTTTGCTGAGAACTAGCTTTGAAATCCTGCAATGAGAACTAATGGGATACCATTTTCAAACAGAGCTGGGCAAACTAGGAGAAACAAACAGAAAGAGGGTAATTCTAGTCTTGGAATTTATGAGCTTCCCTATCTAAAAGTTTAAATTTCAGCTTTCTTTTGATCTTCGGGTTTATGGTGAGTTTTAAGAGGTTGTTCTTCTGAGACAGTCTTAGGAACTTAATACACTTTGCTCCTTCCACTGAGAAAGATAACTAGACATCTTGCCCCCCAGCTCTTTCAGGCTCGGGTAAGCTTTGTCTTCTATATAATTCAGTTTGGCTTGAAAAGGGGCAGAATCATGGAGAATGAGAACCATAACCACCTCCCCGTTGCCAACAGTGTGATCACAAAACACCCAGCAGTCCTGCCATTGCTGTCCATAGCAGTAACCCCACAGGGAGTGACACCTGAGAGCCACCGCAGGCAGTGACAGGTCATGGGTAAGCCCTGAGTTTCCTGAAGTGATGTGGGAACAGGTGTCAGCCCTCTGAGGAGGGACCTCAAGGCAGACTTTTTGGTGGCCCCTCTCCTTCCAGCAGACACACACGATAGATAAATGTGTATTAACGGTGGTGAGAGAAGAGAGACATCATAGAACTGTTTGGCCCTTCTCTTGGGTGTTTAGAAGCCAAGTTCATCCTTAAAAGCTGCACCACCCTTTACCTCAGCGGTGGACACTTTGGGGAGAGGGGAAGGTCTCCAGGCGTGTTCTTTACCTGTTTCTAATTCGCCCCAGAGGGAACCGCGGCTGCTGCTTTGCTCACTGCCACGTGACTGCCTTTTTCATCTCCTCCACCCCTGTTCTCCTTGTGTGCTCACTTCCACCCCTGGGCCTAACTCCCAGCAGTCTTAACTCTTGTCATGTTAGGCAATTATTTTCAAATCTTGCAGCAGGACAGACAGTACAGCGTCAGATAATCCTCTCTCTCTCCTTTTACTTCCACATTTGATGAGACAGCTGCATTTTCCTAGCAGAGCCACCACCTGCAGCAGCTCAAAATAGTCTGTGGGGTTTTTTTTTTGTTTTTTTTACCTTTTGTTGACGAAAAAAAATGTACAAAGTCCATTCTGTATACATCCCAGTTCTCTGTATGTTCACGGTTGCCTCATCTAAATTTCAGACTTGTAGTTCCTTTCTCCCAACATTGTTTTTCTGGGGGTTTTTTTGTTGTTGTTTTTCCGAACGGGCCTCTGAAAATCGGCAGCAAAGAGGCCAGTTTGTTTAATTTAAATACATTGCAGGAAAATGAAGGTAATTGTCCACACAGGCCATCTGCTACCTGGCAGGTGTCCATGAATCAGAGAGAGAAAAATGGAGACTCAAGTGTCTCCTTCTGTTACCATGATAACCGCTTAGCTCAGAGTTTTCGTTGGGTGTGTGTGTGGAGGGGATGCCGTTAATAGTGCTCTGGCGAGGGCATTAACTCTCAAAATCAGGCTTTTTGCCATAAGCCTCCCTGGGTTTGATTACCTGACGATAATCAAGGAGGTAAAAAAAAAATTCATACCTGTTCCATCAGGAAAAAGAAGGGAAGGAAATAGTATTTATGGAGCCCCTACTGTGTGCCAGGCGCCCTGCTGGGGCTGGCTGAGCACAGCCCAGGACTGTATATCCGTCATTTTCCTACTGCAGACAGCACCTCTGCCCCGGCACGGCCACGCTCTCTGCCACAGCATGTGAGTCCCCATCTCCACTCACAGTGTCCTCAAGTCACCTTCTCTGGCGTTCTCTGTACCTGTTTTGGCTCCAATATTAGACTTGCGCTCAAACAAAAGACTAAGTCGGAATCACCGCATTCTCCCTTCTCACATTTCTCACTCGTGTTGGAAATTATGTTGCTATCAAAAATCATGGTTGGCCTCGGCGGTGAGAAGTCTCACCTGACCCTTGTCCCTTCTGACCGCAGAGACTTGGGATCCCAAAGTGCTTAGGGTCCTTCCAGCAGTTTAAGGCCACTGGAAGACGCAGGTACCCATCTTAGCCTTGCTACTAATTTATTTGTGACCTTGTGGCTTCTCTAGGCCTCCATCTCCTCAGATACAGTAATGAATGTTGGACTAAAACAGAGGCTGTTTTCCTGGGGTCACGAACCCTCTGACATTACAAGCATAACCTCTGAACTCTTTCCTTGGAACACGATACATAGCTTTCTCAGGTTCTCAGAATCTTTGCTGATTTAGAAGCAGTGAAGGGCCAGCAGAGGAGAGAGCCTCTCAGATTGTAACATTTCTCTAGCTCTGTCTTTCCAGCAGAATTGTTTCCAACTACAAGGGACCTCTGTCCTCAGAGAACCTGAGTTACAGGGCATTTATTGTGTTTAGTTGTTGGTTAGACACGTGACTGGCCTTTGCTGTGTTCAGGCCTTTGTAATAAGTTGTATTTCAACAAGGTCCCACTGTCCTGCTTCAGGAAACTTTAAAACACCAAGGAGCGTGTTGTGAAGCTCCCCCAGCTTCTCTAGGCTCGCCGCCCCTCTTCTGGCAGCTGAAACCCAGAGGCACGCGATTCTTTTGGACCCTCGTTGGACAGCTTATCCCCACCCCCCTAGTCCCTCCACCTTTGCTGATTTCTGTGTGAGTCTCAGGTTCCGCATGATCTCTGGGTTCCAGCAGTGATGCTCCCCCTAGCCTCTGACTGTGCTGCTTATTCTAGATGCGTTTGCTCTGAGTGGAGTTGCTCAGCAGTCTCCATGGGGAGGGCCTGCCTCTCTGAACGTACAACCCATCTGTGCCTTTGCGACAAGGTGCAGTCGCTCGGTGCAGTGCTTCACCTGCGCCGACTTCAGTGCGTCCATCCGGCACAGACCTATCAGGTGGGCAGAGGATGAGCGGTCTCTAACCGGGTTATAGGTGACTTGTCGGCGAGCCAGGAGAGCTGCCGTGCGCACTGCAGCACTGCCTTCAGCCGTGTGTGCTCCAGACGCTCCAGTCTGTGCTTATGTAATGAGGAGGACCTTATTTCCAACTGTCTTCCTGGAGACAGCCCGTCCTCTGCATACAGCAGTCTGCTACCTGCACCTCCCCACCAGCTGCGAGTGCAGGAGACCTGAACAGGCAGCATCTCCGGTGTGGACTCCGCTCGTGAGAAAGGAGAGTTAGGAGTAGAACATGCCTTATGTGACCCTGAGGTGGCCGCTGAGAGCCCTCAGAGGGGGATCCTTCACTGACAGAGTGGTTATGACCGAAGCAAAGCCTTGATCACTCGGCATTTCTGAGATGAGGTAACTTGGTGAAGGTCGTAGAATCATAGCATTTTATATCTGAAAAATGCTTCCCAGGTCATCTAGTTCGATGCCGCTCAGTTTGTAAATGAGAAGACTGAACTCCAGAAGAATTAAAATGCACGTCCTGTACAGTCGAAAGAAAACCCCAGGTCTCCGGACTTTAAGGGTGCGCCCCTCCCACGGAACCTCACCGCCTCCTTAGCGTTCACCCGGGCCTGTGGCCAGAGCAAGATCCCCTCTTGGCGCCTGTGGCGGCCCCTCCTCTTCTGAGTCATTGGATTTGCAGCAGAGAATTGTCTCCAGGCCCTGCCATTTACTCATTACAAAGTAAAGCGGTTGAAACTTTCAGCCTCAGGACAGGCTAATGCACTGAGGGACTTAGGCACATTCTCAGATCCGGAAAAATTTTTCTTGATTCTCCATGCTTGCTTCTCTTCTCATCCACGGTCCTCTTTCCAAGGTCTTCGGCGTCTCGTGCAGGCCTCTGGGCCTGGTCTCATCCCAAAATTCTCCCTCCTGCTCCCTCTCAGTCAAACGCTCTTCAGATGGGACTGATCTAATAATGCAGAAAGAAAAAACTCAAGCTCAGCACGTGAGTTACCTATGGCTGCATAACAACTTACCCCGAAACTTAATGGCTTAGGAGAACAAGTTTAACTCACAGCTTCTGTGGGTCAGGAGTCCAGGCGCTGTTTAGCTGGGTCCTCACAAGCTGAGGGTCAGGGTTTCTCACACGGTTACAGTCACCTCAAGCCTCAACAGATCACGTCGTTGTAGGCAGGATTCCTCGTGGGTAGTTGAATTGAGGGCCACAGTTCAATGCCGGCTGATGGCTGGAAGGCATCCTCAGTTCCTTGCCAGGTGGGCCTCTCCACAGGGCAGCTCATAAGACGGCAGCTGGCTCCCTTAGCATGAGCAGGGGCAAGAGTGGGAGAGGGTATGTGTGGGCAAGACAGAAGTCATGGTCTTTTATCAGCTGATCTCAGAAGTGACATCCCATTGGCCTGATTGATCAGAAGCAGTCACTACACCCAGCCCACGTTCAAGGGGAGGGGATAACACCAGAGGTGACTGCAGGGAGGGAGGGTGCCACTGGAGGCCTCCTCAGAGGTCTGCCCGCCACAGTTAGTTACCTAGTTAAAGTATTTCACATAAAGCTTTATTGATGACGATAGATTTAGTCCTCCCCGGAGATCATTGCCCGCTCTGGCTACGTTCCCGCTTTCCATTACAGAAGAGAAAGGGTCAGAAACTTGATACACCTCATTGTCATTTAACAAATATTTATTAAGCCTTTGCATGTGGTAAGCACAATGGTAAGGAAGATAAATTTGAGGGGTGAGATTACTGCTGCACAGGGTTCTGAGGGAGGTGACAGTGAAGCAGACAGCTGGAAGACCAGCTGGTCAGACACCACAGAGGGGTAGCGCTCCCGGCAGAGAGAACAGCTAGTAGAGGCCTGAAGGTGAGAGAGTGCAGGCCTTTCAGTAGATGGTTGTTGTCGAAACCGCCCAGGAGCAGAGTCAGTTGACCTCTGTTGCACCAACATATGCCTCATTCCAGATCAACCTCACTCCGGATCCCTCAGCTTCGAGCCTGGCTGAAGTACCTGCATATCGATTACCTATGACTTGTGCCTCTCCCGGGGCCTTTGGGATTTACTGCCCCACAAGGATGCCAAACCGGCATTGCTCTGCTGGACCCAGAATGCGCATAGGGTTCCTGACAGCTCCGTCCTAGCATTGCTTTAATCCAACATGATCCTAAAGCCAAGGGCTGAAGTTTGAGATCCATGGGGAAAATTATGCCTTCCCAGCGGTCTGAGCTTTTCTCTTTCTACTGCTCTGAACAAAGGCAATGTCACGAGTCTGGTTTCTATCTTCCTCAGAAGGCATGTCCTGGGCAGTGATCCCAGGAAGGGGGCCTGATTATTTTCAAGCTGATGGTGGGCAGTAGCTTTCATTTCCTGATCCTAGAGATTTAGCCACATGTGGCTGTCTACCCCTGTCAATCCCTCTTACCTCATTCCCCGTCATCATTTTCCTGTTAAAATATTTGCAGAGGTTCAGCTTCATGTTCTTAAAAAGCAACCTATTTGTTCATCTCCGGTCTTAACAACTGTGACACTCAGTCCTTGGGTGGTGATGCCTGGCTCCAGTCTCACCGAGATTTACTGAGTACTTGCCACATGTTTAATACTAGGTTGGACAGCATAACTGTCCAGATAACTGTCATACAGCGAAGTGAATTTGAATTTCACAGGCCACATACTTAGGAAAAAAAAATTATTTAAGTGGCCTTAATTTCCCTCTTGAGCGCTCACTTTCTGAGATGGGCACTTAGTCTGGGCATTTCTAGGAAAACTCTGAAGCCAGTCATTTCAGGGATTCTTATCCCCTTTCCTGCACCCAAAATGAGTGCTGCACCTTGGGGCCTTTTGCTGGGTGCTGTGGCCTCAGTGGAGGGGTGTCCATAGCTCCAAGTTGACCTGTGCTGAAGCCATCATGTCCTTTGCTTGTTGGCCAGGCCTGGTTCTCGTGGGCAGCATCCTCCATTCGGTGGCTGAGGCATCTGAGTTCGTAGACTCCCCCAGCATCCAAGGTCCACACCTGAGCTCACCAAGGCTCTAACTCCTCTGTGATGGACAGACAGCTTTGGGCTCCTCACTTCTCACAGTATCAGCCTATGGGAAGCTATTGGCTGCGTGGGGTCCTTCCTTGAGGCTGCCCAGGCAACCCAAGAAACGACCTTTATTCTCTCCCCTCAGCCCTGGGAAGGCCCAGGAAAGGCCTGGGCATTGCCAGTATCCACCACTTCTGTGATCTCCTACATCCCACACTGTGCTTGCTCAGGACTTTCCTGCAAAGCCAAGCCTCTGCATCAGACTTTCTTGCCTTCTCTGTAGATTCTCTCGCCTTCTTCCCAGCTTCCTTATCTAGTTTGTATTGGGGCTGAAACTGCTGGGTCTGATTGCTCATAAGCACTTTCCAAACTAGAATGAATTTTATGCTTTATTATTTGCTCCCTCTCCCATAAAAATGGCCAAAAAAGCAGAGGGTGATAATTATAGGGTGAAAGGTGGAGGTTTTTTTCCCAAAATACAGTGATTAATATGTGATAATGTTATCTGGACAAAACCGGACTCCTAAGGTTTATAAACTAGTCGGGAAGAAAAGATGTATACCCTGAAAGACTAAATAATAATAAATGTTTTGTAACCACTGACAAAATAGAAGAGAATATTTCAAAAGATAGAACATGTTGAATTGTCAACGGAAAATTATTATAAAAGTTAAACCGGGGGCTTCCCAGGTGGCGCAATGGTTGAGAGTCCGCCTGCTGATGCAGGGGACATGGGTTCGTGCCCCGGTCCGTGAGGATCCCACATGCCGCAGAGCGGCTGGGCCCGTGAGCCATGGCCGCTGAGACTGCGCATCCGGAGCCTGTGCTCCGCAACGGGAGAGGCCACAACAGTGAGAGGCCCGTGTACCGCAAAAAAAAAAAAAAAAAAAAAAAAAGTTAAACCGGGATAAAAACATCAAAAAGAGATTTCGTAGTATTCCATTATATGGATTAACCACATTTTAAGTCATTCACCAGTCAGTAGATTTTGGGGTTATTTCCACTTTTGACCTATTAAACTAAATGTTGCTAATAAACGTTTGTGTACAAGTTTTGGATGAGCATATGTTTTTATTTCTCTTGGGTACATACTCAGGAGTGAAATTGCTGGGTCATATGGTAAGTTTACATTTAACATTTTAAGAAGCTGCCAGACTGTCTTCCAAAGTGGTTGTACCATTTTACAGTCGCATCAGCAGTGGACAAGGGTCTCCCTTTTCCCACATCCTTGTCAGTCTTTTTGATCGTAGCTATTTCAGTCAGTAAGTGGTATCTCTTTGTGATTTCAGTTTTCATTTCCCTGAGTACTCGTGTTGAGCATTTTTTCATGTAATTTTTAGCTCATTTGTATATCTTATTTCATGAAACGTCTATTCAAGTCTTTGCCTGTTTTGTAATTGGGTTGCCTGTCTTATTATTCAGTTACAAGAGTTTTTTTATATGTTCTAGACACAGGTTCTTTTTTTATAATTTATTCTATATTTATTTCAGCTTTATTGAAGTATAATTGACATATAAGATTGTAAGATATTTAAAGTATACATTGTAGAGACTTAATAAACCTATACATGGTGAAAGGATTTCCCCATCTAGTTAATTGACATGTCCATGACCTCACATATTTATCTTCTGTGTGTGTGAGAGAACATTTAAGTTGTTCTCTCTTAGCATATTTCAACTATACAATAGTATATTACCAACTGTAGTCACCATGTAATATTAGATCCTCAGACCTTATGTTTTAGCCGGAAGTTTACACCCTTTTACCAACCTCTCCCCATTCCCCCACCACTCAGCCCCTGGCAACTACTTTTCTACTCTCAGTTTCTGAGGGTGACTTTTTTTTAGATTCCACATATTGATGATACCATGTGAAGTGTTTGTCTTTCTTTGTCTGGTTTATTTCACTTACCATAAATAACACAGCAGGATTTCCTTGTTTCTCATGGCTGAATAATATTCCATTGTACATATATACCATATCTTCTTTATCCATTTATCTGTTGATGGACACTTAGGTTGTTTGCATATCCTAGGTATTGTGAATAATGCTGCAGTGAACAAGTGTATATGGAGTTCAAATGCCTCTTCAAGATTCTGTTTTCATTTTCTTTTTTTTAATTTATTTGGCTGTGCCAGGTCTTAGTTGTGGCATGCAGGATCTTCTTTGCAGCGTGTGGGATCTTTTAGTTGCCGCATGCAGGATTTTTTAGTTGCAGCATGTGGGATCTTTAGTTGTGGGATCTAGTTCCCTGACCAGGGATCAAACCTGGGCCCCCGCGTTGGGAGCACGGAGTCTTAACTGCTGGACCACCAGGGAAGTCCCTGTTTTCATTTTCTTTGGATATATACACAGAAGTGGGATTATTGGATCATATGGTTGTCCTATTTTTCATTTTTTGAGGAAAAATGCCACTTTGCCTAGTGGCCACACCATTTTACCTTCTCACCAGTAGTGCACAAAGGTTCCCTTTTCTCCATGCCCTCCCCGACACTTTTTTTTTTTCCCCTCTGGTTGCATTGGGTCTTCGTTGCTGCGTGCGGGCTTTCTCTAGTTACGTCAAGCAGGGACTGCTCTTCGTTGTGGTGCACGGGCTTCTCATTGCAGTGGCTTCTCTTGTTGCGGCACACAGGCGTCAGTATTTGTGGCACGCAGGCTCAGTAGTTGTGGCACACAGGCTTAGTTGCTCCACGGCATGTGGAATCTTCCCGGACCATGGATCGAACCTGTGTCCCCTGCATTGGCAGGCAGATTCTTAACCACTGCGCCACCAGGGAAGTCCCGAGGTGGCTTCTCTTGTTGCGGAGCACAGGCTCTAGGTGCCCGGGCTTCAGTAGTTGTGGCACATGGCCTCAGTAGTTGTGGCTCGCAGGCTCTAGAGCACAGGCTCAGTAGTTATGGCTCACGGGCTTAGTTGCTCCATGGCATGTGGGACCTTCCCGGACCAGGGATCAAACCTGTGTCCCCTGCATTGGCAGGCGGATTCTTAACCACTGCACCACAAGGGAAGTCCCTGGACATTTGGGTTTGTTTTCACTTTTTGGCTATTATATATAATGCTGCTATGAACATTTGTGTACAAATTTTTGTGTATACATAGATTTTCATTTATCTCTAGTATATACATGTAGGAGTGCAATTGTTGGGTCATATGGTAGTGAGTGTTTAAACTTTTGAGGAACTGCCAAACTGTTTTCTAAAGCAGCTGCACCAGTTTTATATTCCTACCAGCAGTTTATGAGCATTTTGATTTCTCCACATTCTTGTCAACACTTGTTATTATCTGTCTTTTTTATTATAGCCATCTTAGTGGGTGTGAAGTTGTAGCTTATTGTGGTTTTTTGGGTTTTGTGGGTTTTGTGTTTGTTTGTTTTGTTTTTTGGCTGCATTGGGTCTTCGTTGCAGCGTGCAGCCTCTCTCTAGCTGTGGCAAGCAGGGGCTACTCTTCGTTGCGGTACACGGTCATTGCGGTGGCTTCTCTTGTTGCAGAGCACGGGCTCTAGGTGTGTGGGCTTCAGTAGTTGTGGCACGTGGGCCCTAGAGTGCGTGGGCTTCAGTAGTTGCAGCGCGTGGTCTCAGTAGTTGTGGCACGCAGGCTCTAGAGCACAGGCTCAGTAGTTGTGGCGCACGGGCTTAGTTGCTCCGTGGCATGTGGGATCTTCCTGGACCAGGGATCAAACCTGTGTCCCCTACATTGGCAGGTGGATTCTTAACCACTGCACCACCAGGGAAGTCCTGCTCATTATGGTTTTGATTTGCATTTCCCTAATGGCCAATAATATTGAGCATCTTTTCATATGCTTATTGGATATTTGCATATCTTCTTTAGAGAAATGTCCATTAAGATCCTTTGCCTATTTTTAAATTAGGTTACCTGTCCTTTGATTATTGAGTGTAAGAGATCTTTTTAAAAATATATTTATTTATTTATTTAGGTTGCACCAGGTCTTAGTTGCGGTACACGGGATCTTCCTTGCAGCTTGCGGACTTCTTAGTTGCAGCACGCAGACTCTTAGTTGTGGCATGCATGTGGGATCTAGTTCCCCGACCAGGGATCGAACCCGGGCCCCATGCATTGGGAGAACAAAGTCTTACCCACTGGACCACCAGGGAGGTCCCAAGATATCTTTATATATTCTTTTTTTTAATTAATTTTTTTATTGAAGTATAGTTGATTTACCATGTTGTGTAGATATTCCTAATATAAGTCCCTTATGAGATATATGATTTGCAAAACTTTTTCCCATCCTCTGAGTTTTTCTCACTTTCTTAAAGGTGTCCTTTAAAAATAGTTTTTAATTTTAATGAAGTCGAATTTATCTGTTTTTCTTTTGTAGTATATACTTTTTGTGTCATATCTGAAAAGTCATTGTCTAATCTTTCCCTCTAAGAGCTTTATAATTTTAGTTCTTATATTTGGAATGATCCATTTTAAGTTAGTTTTTGTATATAATGTGAGGTAAGAGTCTAAGTTCATATTTATTTTTATCATGGAAAGATCTCAAAAAGTATGCTAACTTTGCTGTACAGCAGAAATTAAACACAACATTGTAAATCAACTATACTTCAATAACATTTTTTAAAGTATGCTAGATGATAAAAGCAAGTTGCAAAATGATATGTGCAGTATGATACCTGTTCATGCAAAATTTAAAGGCACGAAATATCATATATTATTCATAATTACATATGTACACATAGGTAAAAAGTTTCACACCAAAACCTTTGACAGTGGCTGCCTCTGAAGGGAAGAGAGGAGGGGACTGGAAAGAATTAGTAGTGAAAGGGGTCTTCAGATTTATCTGCAGTGTTTTTAGGTTGGAATAAATTTGACACAATATTAATTATCAATTTGGGTGGTCTGTTATGTTCCACTTTTAAGCTTTTTCTGTATTTTTTTAAGTTTCTCAAATTAAAACACACAGACACGAATCAAAGCAAGAGCGATGGAGAACAGATCATTTCCGTTTGGTCCGGTGCTCACCCTGGGTGAAGCATTGAGCTGGGGCTTTGTGCACACAGCCTGTCAGGCTGTTCGAGGTGGCAGGTTCTGTTTGTACGTGGGGTTTCTGAGCCAGATCCCAAAAGATAATTATCTTCCTTTGAACTCATTTGCACACTTTGGCTTATATTTTCCCAGTTTTGCTTCCAAAGAAAACCCCGGTCTATATGCCACCCTCAGTTGCCCTTCCTCTGAAGAGCAGCAGAGCCCAAATCTCAGCGAGCTCCCTTTAACCGGAGTTTTTAAATTTTATCCCATTGCTCCACGCTTTCTCCAAAACTGAGGCAGAGCCTCACAAGGAAAGTTTGGTTTCCACTAAATGTGTGTCCATTCTCACCTAGTCCCCACAGGATGGCTCACAGAAGACCTCACTGTGTGTGCTTGACGAGTGCAGCACGATGGGCTAGATGACCAGGCTCCTGGGAACAGCCCGCAGCTAGACTCCTGACCCACAAACTCGGGCGCACTCCCTGTGGCCTGGCAGCTGCAGAGGTGCAGAACACGTGTCATTGCCCTTAAAGTAGAAGGGCTTGTTCCAGCATCTCCCGCTGCCGAGACGTGCAGCCTGACACAGAGCTCTTCCTCTCTTCATCCTCGTTTTTCTTCTGTAAAATGGATGCAAAAAAACATGTGCCCCTTCTACTCACAAGTTGTTATGAGGATCAAATGAAATAATGCACCTGAATGTGTTTGCAAACAAAACTCAAAGGTGTTTGTATATTATTTCCCAGCTGTGTGACCCCAGCCCCTCCCAGATCCTCCAACCAGCTACTCTGCTCCATCTGTCCACCTGGAAGGCCCCCCCTCCCTGTGCACGCCTCTACCCCTTTCCCTCCCGCTTTTAGTCCGTTCTTCAGTGTTCCTGCTGCCTCTTCTCTCTCCTCCCCCTTTGTTCTCTCCCTTTCCTTCCCTTTTCTTCCTCTCACCAGTGCTGGAGGCAGCCTGACTCCTTCCTTTCAAATGGGATCGTGCACTGCATTGCACCACTGAACTGAAGCCCTGGGCTGGCTCAGGTTGACTGAAAAAAAAGACTTTCCCCTTCCTCAAAGAGGTAAGGCACCTGAGATGACATGTTTTATCTCTTTGATTCTCCCAGGCTCAGGCCACAGGATCGCCACAGACGTCGCCCACTCACGGAGGCAGCCGCCCGATGCCCATGCCCGTGCACTCCACCTCCGCTGGCTCCACACCCACCCACTGCCCGCAGGACCCGCTGAGCGGAGTTGGCGGGGACGTGCAGGAGGCCTTCGCCCAGGGTGAGTCCAGGAGCAGAGTATAATGGAGCGCTGAGGGGGTTTGGAAACGTGGACAAGATTCCTACTGAGGTTTTCCCAGTTTCTTTTCTTTTGTGCACTTCGCTTTAAATGATCAGATTTTCACATACAGTAAAAATAAGTCAAGCGCTGATCCCTTCTCATTAGATGGGCTGGTCTGCAACAGGAGGTCTGCAGGCTTTGTACATGTGCGAAGTACAGGCCTCCTGGGCTTCTGTGCTCTTTTTTCTGGGTTGTGGGAAGTGCCTTGTCCTCTGGGCTTTGCCTCCTCCGGAGGAATTGGATGGAAGCATCCCCGAAGTCGGGCGCTCGGCCTGGAAAGTCCTTAGAGCAAACAAGAGAAGGAGTGGAACTCTAAACAGGACCTTGCTGAAGCCTCCTTGTCTGTGGAGCTAATGGCCAGCGATGTTATGCGGTTGGGGAAAGACAAGGCAGCTCAGGAAGTCTTCTTGGGGCGGAGACAAGAGCAGGGAGGTGGAGCTGGCGAGTTAAGTCCTGCCTGAGCATTTGTTCTAGAATCCACCTCCTTTGATTGTGGCTGAGAAGTATGGAGTTGACAGGGTCCTGCTCTTCAGGTAGAGAAGAGGGAGGAGGACCACAGACAGACCTGGGTACCGGTGCTCCCGACGGCCTGGGAGCGGGCAGAGCTGCTCGGCCCATCTCCCCCTAGGAGTTCTGCCCTGAGTCCCAGGGCCCCGCCGACCCAGGCGTTCACTCAGCTCTCTCCCCCCGACCCACGTGGCATCGCCATCTGCTCTGACTGCCCTCAGGTACAAGGAGAGACCTCCGCAATGACCTGCTGGTGGCCGCTGACTCCATCACCAGCACCATGTCATCCCTGGTGAAGGAGCTCCACTCAGGTGACGCCCACAGCGCCCACCCAGTCTCCCACCTCCCCCTCCGCGCCCTCCTCGCCGCCTCACTGCGTGGTAAAGCGTCTCCCTAATTTCACCACGCGGTCGTCTTGCCTTCCAGGGATTCGCTGGATGCCTTCATCCTGGGAGCCTCTCTCCCACACGTGATCACATAGAGATAATCACACGTTTAGGTTCCTCTTAAGGGTATGCCCTGTGGAGCAAACACAATTCCGACCTTAAAGAAATTCAGCTCAGTTAGGCCCCTTCCTCCCTTAATTTGTCTTCCATCTGTGCTTCCTCCACAGCTGCTCTTTCCTTAGGCCTGCTCAGCTGTCTCGCTCCAGAGCGTTCCTGGATGACTGGAACCGCCTCAGCTGCAAAAGCTGCTGGACTTTCTCCCGGCTGCCTTTCTGCTCTCTCCTATTTGATTTGGTTTTGAAACCCTATTCTCTCCTTTTGTCCATGACGAGGCTCTGATTTCACTGGAAGTTCATGACCTGAGTCTGTTGCTTCCTTCGTTCCTCATGTTCAGTCTTATCTATGACTTCTTTCTCAGTCTGTCTGTCTCTTAGCTATTTCAGTGATTTTCCAGAGACCCTTACCTCATGGCATATTTCCCCTTACATAATACCCGGGAAGGAGAGAAAAAATAGAAGGCCATTATCAGCATGTCTTCAAGAATCCCCATGATTACATCAGTTTTGAAGCCGTCAGGCATTTTGCTGATCTTTTTTATGGTGGTCAGATTCCCGTGTTATATATTAAACAAACACATTCCCTTCCTAAGTGCTGTGGGTCACTCATACAGATGGCCCTCTTTTGTGTCTTTCCACCTAATGTAATGCTTTTGGATACCTTGAACTAGCTTAACAAGGTTATTGAATAAAAATATAAAGCAGGTTTTCTGTGGGCTGTTCAGACACATGTACTTATTGAAACACAATACATTGAAATCATCTGTGCATGCGCTTAGGGAAGGCGAGCCTCGTGTACTCCTTCGGACCTTTGTAGGAGAAAGCATATGCCTTTAGTGTTGTCATGGGACCAGGCCAAGGTCTGGCCCACGGCTTCGCTCTCAGATCCGCTGTTTTCATTTAGAAGAGAATAAGTGTGTGGCCTGTGTTGTTTTTTTCAGTACAGTTAAGATGCCAGTTCTCCTGTTCAGGCAGCATTACAGTAACACTGTCTCCGTTCTGGTACCATTTCTCAATCCCTTTTAGAAGCACTGCTCCCCTCCACACACACATAAACAGAAGAGATGGCCACCTTTGAGATGACCTCATGGGTGATTAGAAAGTCCCTTCCCTAACATAGCTCCCACAGATGCCAGAAATCCCACTTCTGGAGGGAATTTCTTAGGGGATTTCAGGCATGGAAATTAACCACAATCATGCCTCATGGCCACGTATTAGGTATTGTGCAAAATGAGTGGTTCATGAGCTCATCACACTAGTTTGGGAGGTAACTAGACATCATTAAACACAAAGCACATAGAGACCAAACAGCTTCATAATAAGTAAGGGTATGGGGATAACTCAGCAATCTCTCCTAGTAAGAAAGGATAGTTTTAACAAAACCATGTAATGTATTTGAAAGGTACCTTAGAGATCACATTTTCCACTTCCCTTACTTTAGAAATGCAGTGAGTGATTATCAGAAAAGAGATTTGCCTAAAGTTACACAGCTTGAAGGGGCAAAGCTGGTCCTAGAGCTTAGGTCTGAACATTAAGCCGATGCTCTTACCACCACACTGTCCTTATCCCCGCACAGGACAAGGGATCATGTCTGCAATCCCACGAGGGCCCCTTTCACTGATGCTCCACTCTAAGTCCACGGTAGATGTGGACTAGCCCCACACATGGCCCAGTATCTCTATCAAACACAGAGGTAAACTCCCTTTACATGCAAGGCTGCCAGTTTCTCAGTGAGTGGAAGAGCCCAACACCAACGTGTGTTTTTTTTTAATTTTTTTAACTTATGTTTTTGGCTGCATTGGGTCTTCATTGCTGCACGCGGGCTTTCTCTAGCTGTGGCGAGTGGGGGCTACTCTTTGTTGCGGTGCGCGGGCTTCTCATGGTGGTGGCTTCTCTTGTTGTGGAGTACAGGTTCTAGGCGCACAGACTTCAGTAGTTGCGGTGCACGGGCTCTAGGGCGGGCGGGCTTCGGTAGTTGCAGCACGCAGGCTCAGTAGTTGTGGCTCGCGGGCTCTAGAGCGCAGGCTCAGTAGTTGTGGCGCACGGGCTTAGTTGCTCCGCAGCATGTGGGATCTTCCTGGACCAGGGCTCGAACCCACGTCCCCTGCATTGGCAGGCGGATTCTTAACCACTGCGTCCCCAGGAAGTCCCCAACCTGTGTTTACCATCACTGTCGAGATTTTCTTGAGGATGAGAGTAGGTGCTCAAATTATCTTCCATGTATTCTGTACGGCGTGGACATGCTGTTTATATCCATAGCTTGCCCTCCTCATCTTTTCTGAAATCTTTTCACAAATGATGGACTCTTAGAGTTGGAAAGGATCTTGGAAGTCATTTCATCCAGCTTGCTGCCTGATATAAAAGTCCTCTGTTTGAATATTCCCAGCGAGTTCATTCATGACCAGCTCTCCTCACTGGGAAGTTCTTCCTTATCAGGGAGCCAAAATCTGCCTTTCTATAGCAAATTGATCCTCATTCCACCCTCTAAAGCTACCCGGAGTGAGCTCAGTCCCTCCTCTCATGTCAGCCTTTCCAGTATTTGATGGCAGATCACGTGGCTCTCCTGCAGCCTCTCCTCTTTAGGCAGCCGTTCACAGTTCCTTCAGCCATTCCTCATGTGACGTGGGTTTCACTTGACCATCCCGTGTGCCCAAGTGTTGCAAGGCCCTGGTTCAAAGTGAGTTTCCAGGGCTGAGCACGTCTCCACATTGCAAGGGGTCTTCCCCCTGACCCCCACTCCACCCCCAGCACAGTGAGCTCTGCCACCTCCCTGAGCAGGCCCCAGGGAAAGTAACCTTAGATGGCATTAGCTTTTTTCCACACAGCCACTTTGCACTGTTCAGTCATTTTAAGTTTGTCATCAGCTAAAACCAGGTTTTTATATGTTTGTTTTGTTTTGTTTTTAACGAAAGCCAGTGTTCATCTAGGTATTCCCTGCTGTACACTTTTATCATTGTTTTCTTGAACCTGAATGCAAGGTATTAGCCATATACCTAGTAGATATCATCACCTTAGAGAAGCCAGCAATAGAGCCAGAAGCTGGGTGGGTGACATTAGACTGCACTGCTCTGGGCTCAGGGCTTATGGGGACATGATGCTGGGGCATGGACCACACAGGGTGCAGACTAGGTGATTTCAGCACCCTTGGAGACCTGAAGCCATGAGCTTTTAGCTAGGGTTTCATCCCAAGCCTCCTAAGCTACTCGCTTCTTCCTCCTCCTATGCTTCTACTGTGCCGAAGGGTCACTGGCCTCCTTGGACTTGTTTTCACAGCAGGGGAAGGTGCAGAGGAAGAAGAAGAGAAGATGCAGAATGGGAAAGACAGAGCTAAAGGCAGCTCCAGGACCCCTAGTCTGAATGGGAGCCAGAGCCCTAGCCCCTGAACGGAATCCCCCTCTCCCCTTTGTTTCTGCCTTCCTTCCTGCTGCCACCTTTCCCCAGAGCTTTCAGACCCCCATGGATCCTTCTCCCTACTTTTCCCAACTGACCATCAAGTTTTTCCCTAGAGGTGGTTGTGTCAGTGGATCAACAAAAGCTTTCTGATCTCCTGACACTATGATAGACGGATGGGATACAGGAAGTAGATACAATTAAAACACCAAACGTGACCCCTTGCCTCAAGGAGTTTATTATAATATAGTTAGGAGAGCAAAATTAAGATATGCAAAATAAATAGGAGATAAAAGGAAGTGGCAGGAAAAGTTAGTCATCGAACTTTGAGCGTATGATTATAAATACAAGGAGAGTTTCTGAAAAGGCAGAGATGATTGTGGACAGAAGAGCCAGATGGTTTTGCGGCTTCTCGGAGGAATTAAAAGCAACAGAGAGAGGTATCAGCACGGGACAGTAATGCTTCCTCATTTTATTGTATATAAAACCTTCTTAAAAATAATGTATGTTCAAAAGAGCTGTGCTAACTGATTTCCATGTATAATCTCATTCAGTCCTCAACAACCTGGTGAGATGTGTAATATAATGATATCCCCACTTTGCCAGTGAGGAAATAGGCGCAGAGAAAGTTAGATCAACTAGCTATTAAGTGGTAAAGATTGGATTTGAGCTAGGTCTTTCTCACTCCAAACTTCATGCTCTTAATCTTCATGTTTCTATGTTGCCCTGAACAGATAACACATTTCTCTTTGGACATTTGAGAGTTAGCTGTTATTTCTGTGATGTATTAATATGTCCAGTTGCTGGATTCCTTCAAAATATAAGCTCCACAAGGTGGAGACTTTGGTCTGTTTCGTTCAGGTTGTATCCCCAGTGCCTAGAACAGTGCCTGGCATGTAGTGGGATGTCAGTAGATTCATAAACGTAAGGAAATAAACAGGCTGGTGTGCAGCAGAGCACTTTGTCAGGGAGAGAAGTGGGTGGCTGCCCGGAGGAGGCTGTGGAGCCTGAGGTGGAGCCGGCCCAGCTTTCTCGGGTCCCTGCTAAATGCTCTGCACGTAACACACGCTTCCTGTTTGATTCCACGGCTCCATGAGGAAAGGCTTCTAGACAGGGCTCAGGGTGGTTAAACAACGTGAGGCAGTAAGTGGCAGAGCCTGGACTCAGCCCAGGTGTCTCTAACACCAGTGCCCATGCTTTAGTCTGAGCCGACTGCGAGACCACGTGAAGGGAGAGAAGTCTTAAGGAAGGGTGGAAAGAAGTGGATACGGGAAAGGAAGTTGTGATGGGAAAGGGGGAGCATCTTGGGAGGGGTGTGTCCAGAGCTTTTACCCATAGTGGCTGGTGTGGATAAGAGAGTGAGGTCTTTGAAGTTTGTCAGCAAGGACACTGGAATTGCCAAGGAAGAAACGGAGAGAAGAAAAATGTACTCCAGGTGCTGAAATCATCGAGTGAGTCAGAGCAAGGCCTGGGAGAAAGTGGACGATAGCTATGATGAATTGCTGAGAATGATGTATTTGGCATGGCCGTCAAAAGGTCAGCAGTAGAGGGCAGCGGTGTTTGAAACATCTAGAAATGCGGCAAAGAAATGGAGAGAAGACGGACTTCCGCATACCGATGGGGGACTAGGAATAAGGCAGGAGGGTTGTAGTGCAAGAGGTGAAGAGAAGAGGAGACACACAGAGATAGATTTACGCTTACGTAAACACATGCTGCAAACACATGCATGCACGCACACACGGTCCCACCAGATCCCGGCATTCATGTGGAATGTTCTTGGCTGAAGACATAACAGCTGCTTCTTTGGCCTCTCTTCCCTTATACCCCCCTCCCTTCCCAATAGCTTTTCCCATGGCCTTTCCTCAGTCTGCCCCGCTCCCCCGAAGCACACAGAGGACTGTGCCTTGACCACTTGGGCCTTGCCCTGACCACAGACTTAGACCTGGTTCAAGTCTGGATGTAGGCTCTGTCTCACACATGGACTGGGTATGGTTTCCCTTGTCTGGTACCCGGTACCCTCAGGGTCCCTCTGTCTTGGCACCTGTGTTGCCCTGTCAACATCTCTTCTTTCTTTGCACCTCTTGCTTTGTATGTCTATGTGAAATCTTTTCGTGAGAACGCCTGAATTTCTGTTTCTGTGGCTTTTAGGTGTCATCCCCAAGGGGAAGAGTATTAAGAGTTGTTGGGGTGAGAGATGGGTAGGGTTTAAAAAGGATGTTTGACTCTCAACATTGTATAAGGTCCTAGGATATGTCCCTATAGTTAACGTGTGGCTGTTATGTGGGTATAGTTCTAAAACCACGGATGGACCTTCTGATTCTCCACTGTGATCTAGGCGTGAGATTTTACTATAGACTGAGGTAGCCGTAACTACTGTCACCTAGGCATTAGAGGGCAATAAGTATCAACCAGAAAGAGAGAGCGATTTGCTTCTTTGGGGTTGAAATCATGCTGACATAATACAAACACAACTGGGTCAGCACCCTGTCAGGCGTAGTCTGCTCAGTGCAAAAACTGTGAGAGCCAAATGGGCACTTTTGAAGAACCCACGACTCAGCCACACTTCCCAACCACATTCACCTCTGCCTCGGCCTCTCCCTGCCTACCCTGGCTCCCTGTCTGGCTGCACCCTGGGGAATGCTTCTGCTCCGCTGGATTCCCACTTTGCATCCCCTCACCTTGAGGAGTCAGTACTTACAACCAAGACTATATAGATGAAACGCAGGCTGACATAACTTCCCCCATATTACTTCAGAGCTCTAAATTCGTCTCAGCTGCTCCACGGCCTCATTTTATGTCCCTGTGTCCTTCAGAATCACCTCTCCCAGAACCTGCCCCCACGGTGTTGGGAGCTATAAATCCAGTTTGCACACCTAACGCTAGTGCGTGTCTGGTAGACTGACAGCAGTGGTCCTTGGTGAGAATAGATACAGGCTTTTGAGGGTCCAGGCGATCGTTCAAGATTTCAGGGTGAACAAGAGTGTGATTTAGCATCCCAAGCAGATACGTCTGTGGGAAGGAACTACTGCTCCTCTCATAGTTTAGACCATTTTCACCTTGTTCGCTTTCAGAACCACACGGACTGTGCCCCCTGATGTAACTGCCCCCTAGGTTTAAGGTAGATTCCTTTCCATTTTAGTAGCACCGTCCTCCTCCTTCTGAGAGGCACTTGTTTCCATGGCTCTATTAGGTCAGTTGCAGTTGCTGGTTTTAGGTTGGGTGACTCCCCTCTGTTTTCATACCTGGTCGGGCAAAGTCGATCTACGAGGAGCAAAAGGGGAGAGGCAAGCCCAGGAGCCCATGGGTCAGGGAGGCCCCAGGTGAACATCCGGGTGGCAAAGAGACCCCGACTGTGACCTCAGCATATCGTTTGTGTCTGTGCTGCACAGGTTAGCGGAGGAGCCGGGACAGAGAGGAAGCGCGGGTGAGTACGGTGTGTTCTCTGCCCGCCCCACGGCCCCTTTCCCTCCTCCCTTTCCTCCGTCACACTTCCCAAGCCAGAGCCACCCCGACACGTGAGATCCAAGTTGGGGTTTCCTTTATGAGCCCAGCTGCTCCTCCTCTCTGCTCAGCCCCGCCAGCATACCGGCTGGGCCGCATTTCCAGGCCCGGACCCGTCCTGCACTGCTGTGGGCCTGGGCCTCGGGCAGGCCTTGGTGTCACCTGTGTTGGGATGCAGGTGGCAGACCAGACGCCGCTGGCTGAAACCGGCTCTGGGAGCGGGCGTCAGAGGTCAATCCCAGGGCTGCCGCTGCCTCCTTGCTCCTGATTTCCCCCAGCCACTATCATTTCTCTCTGGGGATCAAACCACAGCCAGCGCGGGATCACACTGACTCTGCCAAGCCGACCAAGTCGTTTCCCATGACGCCTGGCCAAGCTGCACCTTCTCACTTCCTAAAAAAAATTGATAGAAGTACAGATTTCCTCACAGGCAAATGCCCGTTGCCTTTAGGAATTAGTCTTTCACGCTTTTCCATCTCAGGACCTTAACTTTTATCTAGTTCCAGTTCCAAGGTATTGCAGTTTCAGGGCATGCACTGCACACTGAAAGGAAAGGACGAAAATGATTGGACAACTAATCGGTTCAAGAGAAGGGTTCTTTCAAGGATAGATGCCTTTGGTGCAGCCTTGACATTTCTCTTTATTTTTCAGTCTTTTCTTCCCTCCGCTCCCCCACCTCTTGTGTTTAAAAGTTAGGCCATCTTCCTCAGTTACAGATCTTCCAGGCAGAAAAGCCAGGGCTGCAGCCCACGATCCAGAAAAGGAACTTTCCCAGGCCCTTCTCAGCAGTATTATCCTGGAGCAGCCTCCGGGCTTTTCCTGACACCCCCGACTTCCCCCGTCTGCACCAACCCGTTGGTTCTGTCCTGCTGGCACTCCAGGACCTGCTGTCTCTGAGCCTCCACTGACTCAGGGATCGTGCAAGCTAAAGATGGGCAGTGCAAGCTGCGGAAATTGTCTCGCTGCCCTGGAAACCACGGACCCTCCAAGGCTGGGGCAGGCTTCTCCCTGAACTCACTGCGCATGCAGACGAGGCCCTTCCTGACAGCAGGCCTTGGCTGCCGCAGCCACGAGGCAGTCAGGAGCTGACTTGCCCTCGGGGAGCCTGTCAGAGCCCCTCTCCTCGGGGCACACAGGAACTGGGGGACGAGGAGAGGCGTGTCTGCCACCTGGCCAACCACTCTTCGTGCACATGAGGAAACTAAGGCCCACCACCCAGGAGCTCGGTGCCGGAACTGGAATCGGAGCTGGGTCCTCTGCTCCTAGTGCTGTCCTCTGACCCCAGGAGGAATATTGAGAAACTCACCACTAGTGGAGAGTCAAATGGAAAGCCTGCACACTCAGGTGGACCCTTAAGCTCTGCTGTCTTCGGGCACGCGGCTAGGCTTTCTCCCCTTCCACTCAGCGCTTCTCAGCACATCTCTGCCCTTCTCCTCAGTCACAATTCTTCCCATGAAACCACCACATTCCAAACCTTGCACTGTGAACACAGTTCTTTCTTTCCTGGAAACATTTCCTGACCCTGTGACCTAAGCAAGGACTCCAAAGACTCGAGATACCCCCAGAAAAGAGAATGCCCCCTTCCCTGAAAGGGGGTGTGAGTATTGTCGCTCTTGGCATATCCCGAGTTGAAAGGTAAGCGTCCCAACAGCGCCATCCTTGCACATTGTCTTGTCCCCAGCAGACGTCAGCAGCCTTTGCTCAGAGACTCTTGGCAGTGCCCGGGAGTCACAGTGCGTCTGTCCTGCACAGGCACAGGGGACGTGGAGTGAGCTGGCACCGACAGGAGGAAGGCGAGGTGTTCCCCCAGAGGCGCATTGCTGTCCGTCTCTCCGCTGCTCACCTGGACCAGGCTTGCAGGCTGCCAGACGTCACCACCCGCTGGGGCGAGGGGAGCCCAGACGGTGGGAAGTGGGAGGGACTGCTGGTGCTGCCTCGGGCACACCCCCCCACCTCGCCCAGTCCTGCATGAGCTGGCATCTTCACTCCCCTCCGGGCACGGTCTCATCGCTGCAACAGGAGTTTACTGGAGGTTGAAAAGGGAAAAGAAACAGCACGAATCTCCTGTGTGTGTGACCTGGTAGAGTTCTTGCTGGCGTCTCGCCAGCACTCGGGGTGCTCCCCAGGATGGGGGCACAACTTTCCACCTGACCTTTGACCTTTAAAACCAACAGGTTTTCTTCCCTCAATCATGCAGACAGCTTCAGGCCCTGCTCACTTCTACCAACATTCACACCCTGGCCACGGTGCTAAAAATAGCCTCCTGCCTTTCTCTCTGCTTAGGCTTCCGCCCTGTTTGATGCCTGCACTGCAGCCCAGGCGGGAAGCGGGAGCAGGGAGAGAGCTCTACACTGCAACCCCAACAAATCCCCTCCTTGCCCTCCTTCCCCTGCTCCTTCTCCTCCTCCTTCCCCTGCTCCTTCTCCTCCTCCTTCCCCTCCTTCCCTTCCTTCCCCTCCTCCTCCTCCTTCCCCTCCTTCACCTCCTTTCCCTCCTTCCCCTCCTTCTCCTCCTTCCCCTCCTTCCCCTCCTCCTTCCCCTCCTTCCCCTCCTTTCCCTCCTTCCCCTCCTTTCCCTCCTTCCCCTCCTTTCCCTCCTTCCCCTCCTTTCCCTCCTTCCCCTCCTTCCCCCTCCTCCTTCCCCTCCCTCCCCTCCTCCTTCCGCTCCCTCCCCTCCTCCTTTCGCTCACTCCCCCTCCTCCTCCCCCCTCCCCCTCCTCCTTCCATTCCCCCCCCCTACTCCTTTCTTCCCTCCTCCCCT
>NW_021703775.1:68787272-68814248 GCF_005190385.1 Monodon monoceros
CCTCCTTCCCCTCCCTCTCCTCCTCCTTCCCCTCCCTCTCCTCCTCCTTCCCCTCCCTCCCCTCCTCCCCCCCTCCCTCTCCTCCTCCTCCTCCTTCTCCAGCCAGGGCAGGAGAGTAGCCAGGCCAGGCGCCCTGACCCGTGACCACCAGAGGGAGCACCGTCCAGGTACGGGTGCCGCGGTGGCCCAGCCTCTCCCCTCTCCGGGTTCCATTCTGCTCCCGCACACATGATAATCAATCCCAATTCCCAGTGATTTTCATTTATTTTTTCCTCCTCCCTGGGCTCCAGGATGTTATTTTTAGTAGCAGGACTGCTATAAATATTTATAAAGGGCAGTGACTGGAATGAAGTGAGAGGCTCCACAGCTGGCTCTCGCATCACCCACAACACACACGCCCCTGCAGACCCCTGCCCGCTATCTGTGCAGAGGCCATGGGCTCACCCCATGGCCGTGCTCGGAGAGTCACGCGGAAGCCTCGTGAGGGAGCAGTCAGGGTGAAACAGCGGGATGGGGCGCTCTCCATCCTTCTCTCCATGCACCCGCCTCCCTCGGTGACTCCCATTTCTGAAGGCGGTCAAGGCTCCTGCAGGGGGACGGTGCCTGGCTCCACGTTGTCTTAAGACGAGGCATGAGGGTCAGGCGCAGCTTGGAACACTCCAGATGTACGGGAGCAGGAAGGAGAATGGGAGCCAGGGAGCTGGTTTCCCCCAAGGTGTAAAAAAGAACACTCTCCCTCTGGGCTTCAGGAGAAGCCCCCGCACCTGGGGGAGAGCCTGCCGCCCGCAGCGGCTCCCACGCTGCCTGCCGAGCCCACACTGCCTAGCAGTGAGCTGAGGCCCCGGGGAGGCCGCAGCAGCTCTGGTGAAAGAGAAACCGCACGTTTCTCTGGTGTAAAAGTGCTCCCCCGCGCTCAGGAAACGGGGATCCCAGCTTGCCTGGAGGGCCAGCAGGGGCAAGGGGGAAGTAAGCAAACGGAAGGTTTTGGGGGGACACTTAGTGCCAACCAATGGGGAGATCAGGTGGGGAAGGGCTGGGCCGGGGCCTCACAGATGACGCTGTTGGGTGACGGCTTCCCCCACAGCCCTGACTTCTCAATTTGTAGGCTGTGCCCCTGAGGACAGGGCAGAATCCCCGCCTCCTGGTTCCTCCCATGAACTGCTTTCTTCTTAAAGGGCAGAAAGATTCAAACGAACGGTCAGATTAAAAGCACCAGTGGCTTCAAAGCAGCCAGGTGCTCGGGCCAGCTGAGGTGCATGTGCGAATGTCCCCTGGGCCCTGCCTGGCCCCGCGGGGCTGACACTCTGCTGGCCTTTGCCAATCAACGTCTTCAAACACAGGAGAGGCTCCAAACTCACAGCCTCCCACTGTTTACCAGCACCTAAGGGTGGTAAGGGGACTGGAGAGAGCCACAGGGACCACTCAGGTGCCGGGTGGTCCATTTTTTAAATAAATTCTCTACAGTTGATTTCTTTTCGAGCTAGAATATTTACCAGTATCTCAGGCCCATGAGGTGCCTCCTGACTGCTTTGCATCTGCTTTAGAATGCAAACCCATATCAAAAGCTTGAAGCTGGGTCCCTTTCCTCAACCCTGACCCGGAATGGGACACAGGTGGTCATCCTGTAGTGGGTACTCACTTCTTAATTGCTCTGTGACCATTCAGGAGCCAGCCTACTTTAACCTAGGCAGAGGATCTTTTGAGAGAACTGACATACACTGTCAGCATCGTGGGCCCCGTGGGCTGGTGCTGATTTGTAGCTGTGAAGACCCCTGGAGAGGTCCCAGATGCATTCTGGGTCTTGAGGGAGTCGAGGCCCCACCAAGCTCAGGTTCGTAAATCCCAGGCATGCTGAGGTTCCATTTATTGTCACAGCCCTCTCTTCTGCTGGGTGTGCTTTCTCTACCAGCGGACTCCCCCTCTTCTGCATTGCTTACGCCCTGCTCCTGCAGCCCGTGACAGCTTCGGAAAGGTACAGTTGCTATGGCAATGCCTGGAGCCATCTGAATTCCTGCTGCACCTTCTGGAAGAAAAGGGCATGTGAGGAGCCATGCAGTAGATTCCAAACCTAGCCTTCCCTAGCCTCCTCTGGGAAGGGGTCAGGGGTCAGGTGACTGCTACAGGTGGAGTGGGGGAGGTAGGTAGCCCACCTTCCTTGGGCAGATATTCCATCGCAGCAAGCCACATGCACCTGGACAGGTTCTCCGTGTGTGGTTCAGAAAACCAAGTGAGGTCTCCTCCCAGGGCCTCTTAGGTGTAAGAGGCAATGCCAGTGGTTTTCAAACTTAGAATCAGTATCCCCTGGGGGGCTTCTTAAAATATGGAGAGCTGGGTCCCACCCCCAGAGTACCTGATTCAGTAGCTCTGGGGCGCAGCTGGAGAATTTGCAGTTTGAACAGGCTCCTGGGTGGTGGTGGTGCTGTAGGTCTAAAGAGCACACTGTGAGGACTACTGTACTGCACATTCATGAGGAGAAGAGCATCCACGTCAGTACCAGAAGCCCTCGCCGGTCAGGTGGAGGAAGGCCAGCGTCCGCTGTCTGCTCTAGAGGGAGGAGCGGCTTCCCGTTCCAGGAGGGCTCTGCAGTTGCATTTCTTGGCCAGGATCCCCGGGGGACCGGTGATCCTAGACTGTTTCTTTTTGGTCCCCACCAACCAATAAACAAAGATCTTCCCCCAGAATGACGGTGGGGGCAGCATCACAGGCGAGGCCTTGAACTTGCAGAAGACCAACCTCACATGCATAGTGGCTGAGTGGGTCCTGCACAGTCTAGAATCTTAGCGGTCAGGGAGACCAATGACCTGCCTGGCTCGGGAGGGAGGGAGAAGAGGGGAGAAGGGGTGTTGCTGGCACTTAGCCCCTGCAGTTGGCACTTTTACACCAAGATGCCTTCCCCAGAATGCAAATACCATATGCTCCACTAAACGATATTCAGGCCCCAGCTGGGCGGCTTACCTTCGGCATACCTGGAGCTCCCACTGCCTGGGGTATTGTTCTAAGAGAGAAAGTGATGAGAAGAGGACCTGATAGATGTTGCAGCCCCTCCCGCTTACAAACGGCAGATGCCAACGATTCTGACACGTTCTCTGCACACTTAACCCCGCCTGGAAAACCAGGGCTCTAAGCAGTGGGCTTGGTGACTCTCCCACCGGGTGTGTCTACAAACAGGTGGCGTGTGTTGACGCCATCTGCCTCCTGCCTCCTACCCCACGGGGGGACAGCTGGGCTAGGGCCAGGCGTGATATCAAATGGGTTTACCAATTCCAGAAAGCACTATTAGTTTCCCAGCTCTATGAAGGTTTGGGTGGGTGTGACTGCTTTCATTTAGAACACGTAGAATCCTTCAGGGAGGCCACGAGGAGAGCTGGGACTTGCGGGGGAGGGGGTCCTTTGAAGAGACAGACACAGATAGCCACGCTTGGTTTTCTGAGGTAAGTGGAGCCTAGCACTGCTAGAGGTAGAGGTTAGGAAGGGTCATGTAGCCTAGCATGGGACTATTATTCAAGAACATACTCGATATGCATGGCGTGCCGGCCACCAGGCCCCCTCCTCCGGTCCTCAGGCCTCACTGAATGCAGGACCTTAAAGCGTAAGGTTGAAGCCCTGTCTGAGGGCATAACTAGGGGGTGGGGAGTGGGCTTAGAGGGACTGCACTGCCCCCTGAAGCCCATCAGCCTCAGGACAGTGGGTGCCAGCTGAGGCCACCGCAGGGAGGAAGGGAAATGGTCCCTTAGAAATGTTGATCTTTGGGCCTGTGAATGGGAGTGGAGACGGGGAAAAGGGTGTCCCCATGAATGTAAAGGTCATGACTAATAACTTTATAGCTCCTGGGGCCCAGGCACACTACCGTTGAGCAAGGAGTTACAGTTCATCATCAGTACAGCCTGAATCCCCGGCAGCCCCAGCCGGGGTCCTCAGACACACGCCACCCAACTTGGGTGGGGGTGCAGTGGGTCCTCAGCACATGCGCACGGGAGTGCACGCACACGCACACTCGCACCTGGGGGGGGCCCTCTGGCTTGTGAGGTTTAGGTGTCCGGTACTGCGGTTTTCCCTGAGGAGAGCAAAGCCTTAGACTCGGCACCTGGCTTGGGGCTGGGAGAGCGTCTACACAGCAGGCCTTAAGATCAGCTGCACACGCTGGGCTTTTCATTCGGGCCCCAGCTTACAGGTCACGCCTTCACCACCACACTTGGTCCAAGGCCTCAGTCACTTAGTCTCCTTCCCTCCCCACAGAGATGGTATCCTTGCCCACCAGGCACTCAGCCCCTCACTGAGGAAGAATTCAGTCTGGGTCCTGAATTTAAAAGCCTCTAGAAATTCTCCCCACATCTCCTCAGAATCCCAGGCCTTGTGGCCAGGCCCCTCCAGGCTCCCTCAGAAAGCAGGTCTTGCAGCTCCTCCTGCCTCTACAAAGCCTGATGGCCACTGGGGGGCGACAGGCCATGTGGCTCTGGTTCACCTCATCAACTACCTGAGGAACTCTGCCCTCTTTGGGGCTCCCCTGATGGGGTTGGTCTTTTAGAAGAAAGAACATGCCCCAGGGCTGCTGGAAGAGCAGCTCTGGGAAGGGGCAACAGCTGGGTACGGATGTTGCTTGGGAGACTTGGTGGGGGCCAGACAGCCAGCCTGAGTGCCCCTCTGGGCCAGTGTCTTGGGATGGGAGGACTCCAGGCTTGGGATCCTCTGTAGGTCCCCCTGTTCCCTTGACTGCGGGTCAGTATTTTGTCCTATTTTCCTCATTGCCTTGGCGACCATTCTGGGGTCACCCTTTGCGGCCAGCCTATCCTGGGAGACCAGAGCCCGGCCATCAGAGGAGGGGAACAGAGGATGGGAAATACGGGAGCAGCAGGGTGATGTGAGGGCTGAAGGACCAAGGGAGGAGAGCGCAAGAGGAAGAAAAGGATGGAAGAGAGGCAGAGCCCAAGGTGAGGGGGAATGTTTCACAGTGAGATACAGGGGACTGGACTGCAGGCTGAGACAGGAAAAACCAGGATGGAGGAAGTGAGGAGAGGCCGGTGAAGGAGAGGCTGGGAGGAGGCAGGGTCGGGTGGATTCGCCTGCCCCGGAGCCCTAGGCAAAGGGCATCTCGTTCCTTTTCCCTGGCTCGCTAGCCCCACATTTTACCCTAACTATCCCCACTGGCTTTCCACCCCATTCTGATGAACTCAGGCTGGGGACAGGGCTGCCTGTGCCTCCCTGGGACCTCTACCCCTAGCACCGCCCCTGCCCCGGGCACAGGCCTTGGCCTCCCACCCCCACCCCAAGGCAGAGGCCTTATCTCCCCACCCCTCCCTCCACCCCACATCCCACCCTGACCCCAGCCCATTTATGGAGCCTCCGAAGGGGCTGATGGAATTTCCCTGGGGCTTGTCTGGTTCAAGGAGTCGCTTATCTTCCCGCCTTCAGCCATCACTGGAGAGTGGAGGGGAGTTAGACTGGGGTCACTGGGAGGCCTCTGGAGCCAAACTTTGCAAACCGTGGGGTTTAATGCCAGGGTGGAGCTGGGAGAGGCCCATGTTTAACATTTCTGTTTACCGAGGCCGACCCTGACCTGCCCGTGGCCCACCTCACCTAGCTCCTAACTGGTCTTTTCCTGCCCCCATTTTATGATGGAGATTGGGTCTTTCTTCCCCTGCATATGCTTTCCTGGAAGCCAGCTCCCTGGACAAGGTCACCATCTAGATGTGTTGTAGACACAGAGCTACCCTCACAAAGGTCTTTTGGCTTGGTACACCCAGGGACACCTGAGACAGGAACTCCAGCAGAGACCTGGAGGCGCCCCCTGTCTGGAGAGCACTGTCCAGGCCCTGTGAAGAGGAACCAAGGAAATGCAACTCTGCCTTGAGAAACCAGCCAACGGAGTGACTTAAAGACATCTAGGAGGGTGCTTCCCTGGTGGCGCAGTGGTTGAGAGTCTGCCTGCCGATGCAGGGGACGCGGGTTCGTGCCCCGGTCTGGGAGGATCCCACGTGCTGCGGAGCGGCTGGGCCCGTGAGCCATGGCCGCAGAGCCTGCACGTCTGGAGCCTGTGCTCCGCAGCAGGAGAGGCCACAACAGTGAGAGGCCTGCGTACCCAAAAAAAAAAAAAAAGACATCTAGGAGGGAGTTAGTGAAGGAAAATACTAGAACAGAGAAAACAAGATAATTACACATAATCAGCTGTAGCCGTTGTGTTAGATGAATGAACGTCTAGCTTACCGATGCTGCTGGGTGATGAGAACCAGGTGGGCTTCTTCAAGAGGGCTTCGCTCTAAAAGGAAGGGAACGAGCATATATTAAGTACCGGCTGTGTGCCAGGTGTGTTCGCATATGTGATCTTTAGTGTCATCGCCCAACCAAGCTGTGATGTAAGTTCATCAATTCAAAGGACGAAGACTCTGAGAGGTCAAGTAACTTGCCCCAGATCACACAGCCGGGAAGTGACAAGCCCATCCATCTGCTTGACTGTGATGCGACTCCACTTCCCAGCATGTCAGACTGCTGAAATGGCAGAATGTCAGCAAAGTTTCAAGGAAGAGGAAGAATATCCCAAGTTTGGGAAAGGAGGAGCAGGGAGATGGCTCAGACAAGGGAAGGGGAGTGTTGGGTCAGCTGCCTTAACCAGAGCCTGATGTGCCTGCTTCGGAGAGCACAGTGGAGAAATCATTGCCCAGATTTGCTGGTATTTAAGGCAAGGATTCTTAACCAAGAGGGCGGCTCTAATTCCTAGTGCCACCTCCACCTCTGGGCATACCCTTCTCCTGTGCTCCCTAGTCAATGCAAATGGAACCTCTACCTGCCCCAGACGGTTTCCTGAGTTTTCCCCTGACTACAGGCTCTATGAGACCAAATCCAGCAGGAAGAGAAGGAAGGGACAGTGGCATGAGCCAGCGCCTGTGTGTCTCGCACCCAGGCCGTTCTGGGCACATTGACGACTTTCCCTAAAAGGTACGGCTGGCACCATCACCCCCTGTCCACAAATGAGACAGCTGGAACAAGAGAAGCATTTTGCCAGGGACACAGGGGTGGCAAGTGGCAGGGACTGGAATCCATGCAAGCCGTCTCCAGAGGCACCTCCTAAGCCCCATGTTCTGCCTCCAGGGCCAGCAGACATTGACTGAGCGAGTTCTGTGCCTGGCGCTGCGCCTTCCACATGTCATCTCATGCACGCAGGGAAGGAAGAGGCGGAGTCTCAGCCTTGGGTTCAGCCGGGTGGCCTTTCACTAGGCCCACCCTGCAGTTGGCGAGTAATGTCCGGGGCGCCTCCATTTTCACCCTGACTTTGCAGGACAGGATTGGAAGGCCCCCTATCCACCTGTCACATTCAGCTCTGACCAGGCCTCCCACTAAGGGACTTACTGGGGGCTCCAGCAAGAGCCCCAGTGGCAGAACCGCCCGGCCCCCCATCCCCTCTATGGGGAGGGACATCAACAAGAACTTAATCGTTAGCCCCACAGAGACACTGTGATGTTGCCACTGCTATTCAAAGGTTAGGGCAAGTTGGAGAGCTTTAGAGTGTGAACAAGCCACCTTGACGACGCCAAGGAAACCGAATGGTCCGGGGCCACACAGGAAGGTGATGGAGGAGCTCTTGGGGGATATGCTGGTCCTTCCAGGCTCCCTTGTGTTAATATGCACCAAGGGAACTGGCCCCGCTGTTTAGGATCATCCTGAATGTTAGGACAGGGTGTTTAAGGACCCTCCTCCATGAGAACAGACCAATCACTCCACACCTCGCTTTATAACCTGGTCGTAGGTGAACCCTTGAGCACTCACGCCGCCCTCCCTGCCTAAGCCGTGTCACAGAGCATATGCTCATTAACTGCCAAGGATGCTTCTGTCTGCTCACCAGGCTTTTCCACCCGTAACACAGAGGGTCCCCTCCACACACGATATCGACCTTTGGAGAGGAAGGTCTGCCTGGAGCCACGTCCTCTGGTGATTACAGCGGGGATCCCCTCCTCTCTGCTGCTTTTAAGAATCTTGCAAGATTAGAGGGGTAAATAGGTACTTGTTGCATTAAAATAGAGTTCCTAATTTGCCATCCACACTTAGTCATGTGTGTAAAATGTTGTCTCTGCCCTCAAGAGGCTACAGCCCAAAGTAGGAGGGTGTATATGGAGAAAAGGCAAAGTGATGCTTGTTAATTACCAAACACAGGGTACAGAAAAGTGCTAAGGGAATCAGAGAAGGAGGAAGAGTTTCACCATAGGTAAATAAAATGATACCCAAATATGAAATAACAGAAGCAACATACCTGTCTCCTATTACACGAACTCATTCCTTCACTGGCTCACACACAGCCTGTCCAAGGCTGCTTTTCGATGGAGTTCCAGTGAGTTCTTTTACTGTTTCCTACGCTTGTAAGATCTTCAGTGTGCCTGGTCTGCCCCGTTAGCGTCTTTGTTTTTAAAAAACACATACTAAACACTATTTTTGAAGCAAAACCTTCCTCCTGGGATACAACTTTCCTTCACTGGCCCTTGCTTTTGAAGTCGCGCATACCCTTCTCCGAACCAGCGTGCCTCCTCTGAGGTCTCTTTCAGGCTGGAGGCCTGTTGGGTATCAGTGTGCTTCGCCTGTTTTCAATTAAACCCCTCAAGCTGAAGCGGAGTAAATGGCTGTAGCAAGTTGATTTTCCAAAGGGTCAATCTTATTTTTGAACCAACGTGTCAAAACAAAACCAACTCAACCTACAACACACACAAAGCAAATAAATACATCTGTTTGCCGATTTACCTTAAAAATTACTAGGGCAAAGGGAGATGCAGAGGGCACACAGGGCTTCCGGGGAGGGGAGGGGGATCTCTTTCAGTTTCCCCCGCCGTGGTGGGGGAGTCAAAGAAATGGCAGCACAAACCGGTGTCCTGGCCTCAGGGTGCTCAAGACTGGACTCAGGCCTGGAGGGTTCCTGCCTCTTCCCCTGCTCGGGCCCGGGATCGGGCCGGGCTGATGAGAAAGCAACCACTTGGCCTGCGGTCGCCTGCCCCCTCATCCTTGCCCACTATAGACGCTGGGCCAGGAGGGGTCTCTGGCCCCCGTGGACATGGGCATCAGAGGCTGGGAAGGGGGACGCTCCCTCCTCAGCCCCACAGCTGAGGGGCTGACACCTCTTGGGGCGGGGGTTAGCGGGTGACCCACACTGACACTGGCACTTGCGCCTGCCCCGATCTCACCTGCCCGCTTGGCCCTCTGGGTAAGAAGCGCTCTGAGGAGCACAACCCCAGTGGCTGCGGCCTTATCATCTGGACTAAAGAGGCAGACGCTCTGCTTGCTGTTTGGGGACCAGATTGGAGGGTATAACAGAGGGTGACTTAAAGTCATTTTCTTTGGCCCAGAAGGTATTTTTAAAACAATTTAGTGGGTTGCAAATGGTGAAATATCAGAAGATTTCATAGAAAAATCCAGATTTACAGCTTCTCTGGAAAAGCTAGAATATCTGGCTATACTGATCCCACGATTCCCCCATGGCAACAAGCCTGCTAAAGACCCTCTGAAGGCTCTCAGGACCCTCCTCTCTCATCGCCAGGCCTGTGTGTCCTGGGGCGCTGCTCTGGGGGCCGCCGAGGGCATGGAACTGTCGGGCTCTATCTTGCTCGAAGGGGTGTCCCTGCATCCTCCGAAGCCCCAGCCAGAGAACTCCCACCCCAGCCCCCCACCATTCCCAAGCAGCAGCCCTCAGGGAGCCTCTCTCTGACTCTGAGGGTGTGTATGGGAAAGAAGGCAACAATGCAAAGTGATGCTCGTTAACTACCAAACACAGAGTACAGGAAAGGGCTCGGAATCGGAGAAGGAAGAAGAGTTCAACCATAGGTAAATAAAATGATACCCCAAAATTAACAGAAACAACATACTGTCTCTTCTTACATAAACTCACTCCTTCACTGGCTCTCATACAGAATGTCCAAGGCTGCTTTGAGATGGAGTTCCAGTGAGTTCTCTTACTGTTTCCTATGCTTGTAAAGTGTTGAATATGCCTGGTCTGCTCCGTTCACATCTTTGTTGTTAGAAAACACATACTAAAAGCTATTTTTGAAGCAAAACCTAAAATCATTTGTACTTTGCTGCTCCTTTCTAGAGTGTGACCTCAGACAGGTCATGCCTTTTTCTCTGCATCTACAAAATAAGAAGATAATTCTAACTTGCATGTTGTTTATAAAGATTATATTGAAACACGTGAGACACCTGGAACGGTGCTCGGCATGTAGCAAATGGTCAACAGCTGTTACTCTCCTTCCTTCCTCTGACACCGCAGGTGCTGCCCTTTCAGGGCCCTCAGCCTCTGGGAGGGGCTCCTGAACCCCCTAGGCCAGGCCCTCCTCCACTCACAGGTGAGAGGCTGCAGTGATGGAGATGTAGGAGCCTGGTGCTGCCAGGGCCTAAGCCCCACACCCAATGCCAGGTGGCTCAGAGTCACCCCAGGGAGTCTCCCCGGGGCTGGCAAGAGCTGCTCAGGCCTGGGGCACTGATTCATCTCCCCTGCACAGACACGTGAAACGCCACCTTCAGAGGTCAGAGGATGGGTCCAGAGCGCCAAGCCAAACCTCTAAACCCCGCTGCAGCCTTCACATCACAGAAAAAAACTTCTGGGGGTGGGAGCTGACTCAGGAGTGCCAGGTAAGGACCAAGACAGGCTGGGGAGGGCCACCTTACAGACCTCACCCCCACCATCAAGTACACCCCTCCCCGGGAGCTAACTGCCCCTCAGCAGGTGAGGCAGTTTTTTCAAGACTCTGAAACACCAAGGTTTAGCCCAGCCTTTTCTCCCAGGGCAAAGAGGCTGGTTCGCCCTGGATGAAAGAGAGCCCTCTCTGAACAACTTAGCCTTCACCGGCGATGCCGGGCTCTGCACCGCTACATTGAGACTAAGGGAGGGTTCTCTACAGACCAAGAAGAATCTGCTTCATTCATTCACTTACCAAATATTTGTTGAGCAACTACTATGGGCCACACATATTCCAGGCCCTGGTGATATATAGTAAAGAAGGAGACAGGGTGCCCGCTCTCAGGAAGTTTACATTTTAGTGCAGGAGACAGACAACAGTTGTGTGAGGGTGGGTGGTAAATGCTCAGGGGGGAGAAGCATGGTGAAAGTTGAGAGAGTGAGTCATGGGGAGAGGTCATGCATGAGCTCTTCAGGGTGTAGGTCCCTGCCTCTACTTTTTAGGTGAACAAAGAGAAAACGCACACTGACATTTGGCAGGAAATTCCCCCAGTAGGTCTCCAGTTGAGAACAGACTCTCTTGCCCTCGCTGTTTATGACTCTCTGGATCATGTCCCACCGTTGCCAGCCACCTGGGCCAGACTCTCCCAGCAACTAGTCCAACCTCAGACTTACCTTCCTGCCTCATTTTCCCTCCTTCTTCTCTCTGCAGTCCACCCCTGGGTCCTGGACTCCAGGCCTTTGTTTCACACCCCAGTGGTTTTTTGTTTGTGTATTTGTTTTGCCAGTCCTTCTTTGACCACCTTCTCCTGTGACAGAGTTTACAGTCCCCCCATCATAGCCAGTCCCAGAGGATGACTTTCTATCTGCAGAAAAAAAAAAAGAATATTCTGGAAGTTACACACTTTCCAGAGCTTTCCTCCACCCTGACTATACAGGAGGCCAGGGAGCCCATATTGGCTGCCCCAAGGTATCCCCCAAACCACCTCCAAACTCCTTCTACTCCTCCCCGGCTTCCCCACCTTCACAAGGGAGTCTTCTGAAATGAGATCAATTTAACTTCAGTCTGTGCTCTTTGGCAGAGTGGCCCTGCAGCCACTGCACTCAGTGCTATACTTCCTCAAAACTCCTGCTCCTCTCCCAAGCACCAGCCACTTCTCATTTATTGCCACAAGGGAGTTCTGAAATTTGACATGTGTGTGTAATTGCTGATTTGTGTCTGTGAGCTACTTGAGGGCAGGGCCCAGGTCTGTTTTGTTCATCAGTGACTGCAAAACCCTGCTCAACGCCTGGCAGAAAGTGGACGCTTAACAAACAGTTGTCAGATGTGCGAATATAGTACACCCACAAGTACAATTATATTGGTAATACACATACAACGTCAAAGACTAAGGAAACATGAAAAAAGAAGTGGTTTTGGCTGAGTGGCAGACCCTAAACCTTAGCTTCCTTATAACGATATATTTATTATAAGTAGGTCCAACCAAGAATTTTTCCTGCTGTGTGAATTTATGAGGTGTCTTATAAAGGTATGAGAAATAGAAACTCAGTTAATTGTAAAGAAAAAATAACATGACACACATTCACACACCCTCAGTTAACTGTAAAAACAAATTACACACACACACACACACACACACGCACGCACGCACACACTTCCTCCCGCGTAGCTCAGGCGCTTTGACTGGGTGCTCTGGGCGCTGTCCCTAAGACCTGCCTCTGGACACGGAAAGAAAGCAAGACCAAGTCCAACCAATCAGAAGTCAGCACCTCCAAGGCCCCGCCCCCTCCACATGGGTGACAGACAGCAGGCTCCGCCCCAGCCCAGCGCCACCTGGAGGTCTAGGCGGACAAACGCGGCGCCTAGCGAGAGGCTTCTCTGGCAGCCCGAGCGCGCTGAGCTGGCCCGGGGCTTCGTGGTCCGCAGACTTGCGGCCTCCGCCCGGCACCACTCAGGCCGTTTAGGGGGCTACTGTGGGGTCACTGAAGGCGGAGCCACTGAGGCGCTGTCGACAGCTGTTAACCTGTTCAGTCAAGTGACTTTTCCCACAACTTTCCGCTACTTCCTGTTGTAAATTATCCCCGCTTGACCTGAAGAATGGGTGTGATGAGGAAAAGCGGCTCAGAAAAGTGAAACAATAGTGCTTGCAAATGCTTCAATAGTATCTCTTTTGGACCCAATCTGCGAGCGGGTGGCGCCCTCTCCCTGGTCGCCAGTCAGCAGGGTGGGGACGCAGGGGCTGCCCTCCAGCTGGTGGCCTAGACGTCCCGGCAGGAGCCCAGGCTGCGGCCTTGCACTCAGATCTCAAGGCCGGGCCGCCAACGTGTCTTCAGCTGGCCCCGCCCTGAATGGGCCTGACTGGGTGGCCGTCAGCCCTGCTCTCCCTCACCTGCTCAGGGCACAGAACTAAAATCACCGTTATTCATTTCATGCTCCTTGTTCCTAATTTGAAAGGAGGTCTGAGGTCACAGTCAAGTAGGCTGTGCTGAGGGTAAACTGGGGCAGACACTGTTGGCGCCCCTGAGAAATATCCTTTCCCTCTCTCGTGCAGCCTAACACCTAATGGCCTCTATTTCCCCTCATTGTTCCGATTACCTGTTAGTTCCCTTGTCCCCAGAGACATGCAAACCCCAGTGCTGGTCACAAAAATTGGCTCCCATGGCCCAGGTTCTCCCCCACCCCCAGCCTCTTTTTCCCTCTCCACTGCTCTCCTGCCCTGTTCATGTACCCCAATATCCCCAGGGCTATGAGTCATGTTCAGCTCCTGGGAATTCATTAATTGTAGAATAAAAGGCTTGGTCTCCAGTAAAGAGATTTCAAGACGTCGGGGGCAGGTGGGTTTTCTAAATACTCTTTGGATGCCGGGAACCTGGGATGCTCTGGGGGGAGGGTACTGCAAGAGGAGGGGGAGGGTTAGAGCAGCAGGAACAGAGCTGTGGGCCCGAAGGCCCATACTCAGCAGGTGCGGAGCCTGGGTCCGCTGTCGCGGCCATCCTCGTGCTCAGAGGAGCCCTGCCCCACCCCGGGAAACTCCATATGGGTACAGAGTGGGGCTGGGCGCTCAGGTCTGGTCCTGCTTGGTCACTGAGGTGCCTCTCTGGGCCTCAGTGGCCTCCTCCTTAAAACTGGCATAACAGTCACTGGCCTGAGTGCCTCTGGGATTGTAATTAGGATCTAATGAGAGCTTGATCTGAAAGCCCATCTCAAAGATTATGTCCTATTGAGGGTATTTTCCTCATTCTTCTGTCCCCTTAGGTGACAAGGAATAGAGAGAAGGGGTGAGACAACTGATAAAAAGTACTGTTAGCTGCTTTTTTAGAGTGTAAGGGGTTCTGCTCTCCCAGCCACCTACCAGATCCTTGGGGGTCATTTCTAACATCCCTGGCCCTGATCCTGTGTTGGGCTAGAAAAGGAATTCAAGTCGGAAAGGGAGTCAGTCCTGGGGAGTGGAAAGAGCTATGGAGTTGGGTCCTGTCCCCCCATGCCCCGAAGATGCTGCTGTGCCTCGATGGTGAGTGCCAGTTGGTGGGATGGAGATGGTGAGCCAGGTGCCTGCTTGTGTGGCTCTGCTCTGGGCGGGGCGCGGGGTGGGATGAGCAAGCAGACCCATGCAAACAACCCAGCTCGGACCTTCTGGGAGCTGGTGGGTGCTCCATCTGCAGCAAGAGGGTTGGGACTCCTGAGTCTGTCCATGTCTCCGTGAAGTGCTGGGGGCAGCTGGGATTTGGGCATCACCACCTGCCTCGCTCCATTCTGTCGTCTGCCCCTCACACTCTTCTAATACTGTCTTGTCAGGGGCACCCTGGGGGAGGCTCTGGTTGTCTTTGCTCCCTGTAGTACACTGCAGCTCAACTGGCTTCCTGGTATGCAGACCCTTATATAATCCTCTCCCCTTGAGTGTGGGCTGGTCCTAGTGACTTGCTGTTCATGAACAGAATAGGGCGAAAGCGTCTAAGACTCAGTTATAAAAGTCTGTGTCGGGGGGCTTCCCTGGTGGCGCAGTAGTTGAGAATCTGCCTGCCAATGCAGGGGACACGGGTTCGAGCCCTGGTCTGGGAAGATCCCACATGTCGCGGAGCAACTAGGCCCGTGAGCCACAACTACTGAGCCTGCGCGTCTGGAGCCTGTACTCCGCAACTAGAGAGGCCGCAATAGTGAGAGGCCCGCACACTGTGATGAAGAGTGGCCCCTGCTCGCCGCAACTAGAGAAAGCCCTCGCACAGAAACGAAGACCCAACACAGCAAAAATAAATAAATTAATTAATAAACTCCTACCCCCACCATCTAAAAAAAAAAAAGAGTTCTCAGGCAACAAATGGCGGGCGAGAGAGGAGTGCTAAATTTGCTAGTCCCCTCCTTTCCTCTCACCCCACCCCCAGGCAAAAGAAAAAAAGAACAATTTTGAAAAAAAAAAAAAAGACTCCATGCTTCCACTGCAGGGGGCACGGGTTGAATCCCTGGTCGGGGAACTAAGATCCCACGTGCCACGTGGTGTAGCCCAAAAATAATAATAATAAAAAATTTTTAAGTAAAATAAAAGTCTGTGTCCTCCATCTTACCCGCACACTCTCGCTCTCTCCTGTTCGCTCTAGCGAAGCCAGCTGCCGTCATGTTAGCTGCCCGGTGGGAGGCCCACAAGGCAAAGAACTGGGGGCAGCCTCTAGCCGACAGCCAGCATTGAATTGAAGCCCTCAGACCAACAACACGTGAGAAACTGAATCCAGTCAGCGACCATGTGAGTAAGCTTGGAAATGGACCGTTCGCCATCAAACCTTGGGATGACTGCAGTCAGACACCCTGAGCCTGAGGACCCCACCAAGCCACCCACAGATTCCTGACACACAGAAACTATGTGATAATAGATGTTATTTAAGCCACTAAGATTTGGGTTAATTTGTTATGCAGCATAGATAAAAAATACTCATTTGGCAGGAAATGTGTATTTCCTCCTTTCTCCTCAACCCTGTTCCCTCATCAGGGCTAAGTCTCTTTGGCCTTGGCCTTCATTCACTCCTCTGGTTCCCACCCTCCACTCCCTGCCCCTGCCTTTCGGAGGCTCCTCTCTCTTTGCCGTCATCTCTCCCACCACCTAATTGGGGTTTCCCCCAGCATCTCTGTCTCCATACTCCTTGGAGAGCCCCTTGCTCAGGGCTTCAGTAATGAGTAAGCACTGTGTCTATGGAGATATTCTTCCAGTCGTTTCCCCCATTCCACCCGCCCATCTGCGTTCAGTTCCATTTCCCCTCTGGCCTGTGAATATATATTTTATCTGGATGTTACTATAACAACCCAAATCAGCTAATATATCCCTCCTCGTCATCTCTGTTTTCAGTCAGCAGTAGATGTTTGTTCCCTTCAGAAGGCGGCTCAGAGCCTCCCCGGATCCCCTGCCAGAGCTGAGCACAAATCTCTCTTCTGAGCTGCCTCTCTCCAATTGAGACTCATCTTCTTTACACACGACTTTCAAGACATCAGATTATCACTCACTCTTGAGTCTCCATGCTTCCTGCTGAGCCTGCCTGGTGTTTCCCACCAGTAGCCTTATGTGGCTCATGCAAATGCACCAGGGCTCACACCACATGCCAGTTCTCGCATATTTGGCCTGTGTACCCTGGTACAAGTTGGTTCACTTCCCTGGCCCTGGTTTTCTATCCTGTAGCTAAAAACTAGAAATTCCCCAGATGTTCTTCAACAGGTGGTACATCTGTGCCATGGACCACTACTCAGCAATAAAAATGAAAGCACTATTGACACACACAACAGGGATGAACCTTCAGGGAATTATGTTGAATGAAAATAGCCAATCTCCAAAGGTTATATACTGCATGACTCCATGTATGTGACACTCTTGACATGTGAAAACTACAGAAACAGAGAACAGATGAGCAGGTGGGGCGGTGGGGGGAGGTAGGGGAGAAGTGGGTATGACTGTAAAAGGGCAACGTGCAGAATCCTGGGCTGATGGAAATGCTCTCAAACTTGGCCACGTCAGTGTCAATAACCTGGTTGTGATATTACACTTAGGTTTTGAGAGATGCTATCATTGGGGAAAACTGGTATAAGGTATAGGGGATTTCTCTGTAGTAGTTCTTACAATTGCATGTGAATGCAAATTGATCTCGAAAGAAAAAGTTTAATTAAGAAAAGACACCCCCTTTATTGACTTGCATGGAACTCAACTTATAACCTAGAAGTTACATTGCCTAGAAGGTACGTTCATTCCTAGAAGGTATGAATGAAAAAAAAATCACTGCTATTTTTGAATAATTTGACCAGCTATAATTCTTTTTAAAATTCTTTTTTCTCCATTTCTTATCGAAATATAGTTGATGTACAATATTATAAAAGTTACAGGTATGCAATGTAGTGATTCACAATTTTTAAAGGTTATACTCCATTCGTAGTTACTATAAAATATTGGCTATGTTCCCTGTGTTGTATAATATATCCTTGTAGCTTAAAAAAAAAAAATCACTGCTTTTAACCCCCTAAAATGTTTGTATTTGAAAAGTAGTAACAGAACCACAGGCTTCTAATCTTTTACCTTGGCCTTGAGTGGCACTTCCACAGAAAGCTAGGTGGACTATGGCACTGCCCACCATGCTTGCCTGAGACCATAAGACCCGGTTCACTACATCTACTTTCCTCCCCCTTCTGCGCTCCTTTCCTCTTCCCTCTGGAGGAGCAGTGAAAATCGGGAAGAACTTAGGGAAGTTCCTCAGGGCAGAGTACCTGAGTCTGAGGGTTTGGGCTGGGGCAGAAGGAGAGAGATGAGGGGAAGTCACCACAGGCAAATCAAGTTCTCGCCCTCACTGTGCCTTCCCTCTAAGCCCAGGATGCCCTCGCTGACCATAACCCAACCATCCTCTAGCCCCAGCTCAGCTTCCATTTCCTCAGGGGCACCTTTGCTTCAGCCCACACCCCTTCTTGTTTGAGCTTCACAATTTAGCTCGTGATTAAGTGGCTAACGTCAGTCCGGATTGTGTCACGTGTAAACTCCTCACAAGCAGAGATCAGCCCACCAGGATCCTCTGTGCAACGCTAGGCACTGAATACACAGTACAAAAATAACGGTTGGCTCGTAACACAGTCAAAGGGATAACCTCCCCAATTCATGAAGAGGTCATCAAAATCAAGAAGAAAGACCCACAACCTGATAGAAAAGTGGTCAAAAGATAAACTGAGAGTGCTCATGTATAAATGCAAATGGCCCTTGAACACATGAAAAGACGTTCAACCTCCTCACCGTCAGAGAAATGCAAAACGAAACGTGTATGGAGAGATCACTGCTCACCCAACAGGTGGGCAAAAGTCCAAGAGCTTGACTACATACTCAGTTAGCAACATTCTCTTTCATATGTATTCCTGGTGAGAAGGCAAAATGCTACAACCCCTGGGGGTAATTTTTTAAACTTTTTATTTTATTGTTTTTTTTTGTTTTGTTTTGTTTTGTTTTGCAGTACGCGGGCCTCTCACTGCTGTGGCCTCACGGGCCCAGCCACTCCGCGGCATGTGGGATCCTCCCAGACCGGGACATGAACCCGTGTCCCCTGCATCGGCAGGCGGACTCTCACCACTGCGCCACCAGGGAAGCCCCCTAAAACTTTTTATTTTAAAACAATCTCAAACTTACAGAAAAGATGCAAATATGGTAAAAGAATTTATTTTTTTTTCTAAACCATTTGTGAATGTGTCAACATGGTGCCCAATCACCCCCCAAAACTTTAGTATAGGATATATTTCTTTTTATCCTATACTAGAAATATATTCTTATAAATAAGGACACTCTCATAACTAGAGTACAAACATCAAAATCAGGAAAGTAGCACTGATCCATTACTACCATCTAATACTCAGACCCAATTTACATTTCTCCAATTGTTCTAATAATGTCTTTTATACCCAAAATATCCAATCCAGAATCACACACTTACTTGTGATGTCTCTTTAGTTTCTTTTTTTTTTAATTAATTAATTTTATTTATTTTATTTTTGGCTGCGTTGGGTCTTCGTTGCTGCGCGCGGGCTTTCTCTAGTTGCGGTGAGCGGGGGCTACTCTTCGTTGCTGTGCGTGGGCTTCTCATTGCGGTGGCTTCTCTTGTGGAGCACAGGCTCTAGGCACGCGGGCTTCAGTAGTTGTGGCTCGCGGACTCT
Source organism: Monodon monoceros (assembly GCF_005190385.1). Taxonomy (NCBI): domain Eukaryota; kingdom Metazoa; phylum Chordata; class Mammalia; order Artiodactyla; family Monodontidae; genus Monodon; species Monodon monoceros. The sequence goes on from NW_021703775.1 coordinate 68,806,073, forward strand.
AGAGCGCAGGCTCAGTAGTTGTGGTGCACGGGCTTAGTTGCTCCGTGGCATGTGGGATCTTCCCGGACCAGGGCTCGAACCCGTGTCCCCTGTGTTGACAGGCGGATTCTTAACTACTGTGCCACCAGGGAAGCCCCCTCTCTTTAGTTTCTTTCCTTCGATCTGGAACACTTCCTCAGTCTTTCCCTGGCTTTCATGACCTGGACGCTCCTGAAAAATACAAGTCAGTTATTTTGTAGAATATCCCTCATTTGGGGTTTGCAATGGTGTGATGTTTGTGTCCTCTCAAAATTCATATGTTGAAGCCTATCCCCCAAGGTGATGGTATTAGGAGGTGAAGCCTTTGGGAGAGGATTAGGTCATTAGGGCAGAGCCCTCATGATTGGGATTCGTGCCCTTATAAAAGAGACCCCAGGGAGCTAGCTTGTCCCTTCCACTGTGTGAGGACACAGAGAAAAGACGGCTGTCTATGAACCAGGAAGCATCACCAATCATCTAATCTGCTGGCATCTTCATCTTGAACTCTCCCCAGAACTGTGAGATAAGTGTTTGTTGTTTGTAAATCACCCAGTCAATGGTACTTTTTAATGGCAGCTCAAAGGGACTAGGACAGGGTTTGTCTGATGTCTCCTTGAGATCAGATTCAGGTGATGCATCTTTGGCTGGAATACGTATCACAGAAATGATGCCGTGTTGTTCTCACTGCATCCTGTTAGGTGGTGTATCATTTCAATTTGCTCCATTACTGATGAGGTTAGCTTTGATCACTTGATTAAAGGGCTTTTCCATTGTGAAGTTATTCTTTTTTCCCTTTGCAATTAGAAAGTATTTTGCTGGGAAGTACTTTAAGACTATGTAAATATCCCATTCCTCACCAAACTTGCAATTTACTCCTTTATTTATTTCTAGCACTGTGGACTCAGGGGTTCTCATTTTACGCAGTGGGTTTATAATCTGTTGGTATCATTATTTTGGTGCTCAGATTTTCCCATATTTTGCCAGTGGGAGCACTTTTTTGTATCCCATCATTCTTTGAGCACTTCCTTAATTTTTAAGTGTGACATGTTCTGGGCTCATCTTGTTCCTTGCTTGACCCAACTCTAGAATCTGCCATTTCTCCAAGAAGGTCCAGTTCCTTTTAGTAGGGACTGGTATTTAGAAACCAAGATCTGGGCATGAGGTATACTCATCACTATTGAGGTTTAATTGCTTGTACGTGTTCTCAGTGGAGAGAAAAAGAGGAGTATATGTATGCATATATTGGGTTGGCCAAAAAGTCCTTTTGGTTTTCTCCATAAGATGGCTCTAGTAGCACTTAGTTGTCTTTAACTTCATTTGAAACAATTTTGTTAGATTGTATTGTGACAGCTGTCATATCAGCGTGCATTAAAAAAAAATCAAAATTAGTGAATTTTTGTGTAGCCATTTTAATATTGAAGATGGAAGAAAAAAGCAACATTTTTGGCATATTATGCTTTATTATTTCAAGAAAGGTCAAAACGCAACTGAAACGCAAAAAAAGATTTGTGCAAGTGTACGGAGAAGGTGCTGTGATCGATCGAACGTGTCAAAAGTGGTTTGCGAAGTTTCGTGCTGCAGATTTCCAGCTGCACGATGCTCCACGGTCGGGTAGACCAGCTGAAGTTGATGGCGATCAAATCGAGGCATTAATTGAGAACAATCAACATTATACCACGCGGGAGACAGCCGACACACTCAAAATATCGAGATCAAGCATTGAAAATCATTTGCACCAGCTTGGTTACGTGAATCGCTTTGATGTTTGGGTTCCACGTAAGTTAAGCGAGAAAAACCTTCTTGACCTTATTTCCACATGCGATTCTCTACTTAAACGTAAGGAAAGCATTCCTTTCTTAAAACAAATTGTGACGGGCAATGAAAAGTGGATACTGTACAATAATGTGGAATGGAAGAGATAGTGGGGCAAGCGAAATGAACCACCACCAACCACACCAAAGGCCGGTCTTCATCCAAAGAAGGTGATGTTGTACATATGGTGGGATTGGAAGTCCTCTGTTATGAGCTCCTTCCAGAAAACCAAACGATTAATTCTAACAAGTACTGCTCCCAGTAGACCAAGTGAAAGCAACACTCGATGAAAAGTGTCCAGAATTAGTCAACAGAAAACGTATAACCTTCATCAAGATAATGCAAGACCGCTTGTTTCTTTGATGACCAGGCAAAAACTATTACAGCTTGGCTGGGAAATTTTGACTCATCCGTTGTATTCACATCGCACCCTTGGATTTCCATTTATTTTTGGTCTTTACAAAATTCTCTTAATGGAAAAAATATACACAAGTATATTTTACGTCTATATTTATTTCCAGACCAATCAATATACAGGGTGAGCCTCAGGCTAGAGTGAGAGGCAGAGGCTAAGCTGTCGCCGGGAGGAAGGGGCTGAATCAGCATCTAGAAATAGGGGAGGGAAGTTTATGGCAGTTGCTGTGGGAAATCCAACAAGAGGGTAAAAGGAATTGAATAAAAGGACTGTGTACTGGCACCGACAAAACCATACAGAATGAATTTATGTCTCTATGATTTTCTCTGTGAATGAGGATAATGACATTTTATGGGTTACAGAGCACTTTTATTTCCACTCTTTGCCGTAACGCTCACCACTTCTGTGGTGGGCATGAAGAGGTGTCCACTCAGCAGCTTTGGGTCTTTAGGGAGCTAGTTACTAGTCCATGGAGTTCCTAGGGAATGAGCTGACTGGCAGCCGGCTGAGGTTTTAAGGAAGGGATACTGCAATCCTCAGACCTAGTGCTTGCCCAGCCTCTGAAGGAATCCCCAGGAAGCCATGGCCATGTCAATAAGGAGCTGGCCCTCCCCAAAGAAGACCTCTTCGCTGCAGGCCCTCAGGTACAGCTGTGGAGAACAAAGAGCCAGAAAGTTTCTCCCAGGGTACCAGGCCAGGACCCAGCTCCATTGTGGAGAAGTGAGTGAGTCCTGGCTGCCCCACCAGCAGGGTGGACAGGCCACCCCTGTGTGCTCTTTCCCTTCTCCTCTCTTCCAAAGTCAGTCTTCATTGTGGATAATCTATTTTATCTCCACCATCATAGACTTGGTGTTTTGGGGATGGTTAAATTTATAACTTAGCCACTGTTGCAGATAATAAGAAGCCACATGTAGACCATTGAGAGGAATGCACATTACTCGGATCCTGTCTTCCTTTGGGAAGGAGAGTAAGTGTTTTGGTTGTACATGGTAAGGGTTCTTTATTTTAGAAGGAGCATGTTAAAAATATCTTTTTAGGGACTTCCCTGGTGGCACAGTAGTTAAGAATCCGCCTGTCAATGCAGGGGACACGGGTTCGAGCCCTGGTCTGGGAAGATCCCACATGCCGCGGAGCAACAATGCCCGTGAGCCACAACTACTGAGCCCACGTGCATCAACTACTGAGGCCCGCACGCCCTAGAGCCCGTGCTCCGCAACAAGAGAAGCCACCGTAATGAGAAGCCCGCACACCTCAACGAAGAGTAGCCCCCGCTCGCCGCAACTAGAGAAAGCCTGTGCACAGCAACGGAGACCCAATGCAGCCCCCCCAAAAATGTATATATGTATCTTTTTATTGAGGTGAAATTCACGTAACGTTAACCATTTTTGAAAGTGCATGTGTGGGGAAAAGAGGGTATACGTGGGTGCTGGGTGGCCATTGGGTGGAGTGCAATGCGTTTGCCCAGCGCCCCTTGCTTTGGAGAGCAACACTGCCCCTTTTCCATGGGGTGCTGGTTGGATCTGCCAATCCCAAAACCACCTCTTGCACCCACTTAAGGGGGGTGGGCATGTGATCCACGCTATCCCACAGGCTGTAGAACCTGGTTCAGAGTGGGCTTGTGACTAGTCACAACAATTGAAGTAAACCTCAGGACTTTTTGGCTAGGGATGGCACCGTGAGTGAGGGTGACAATGAAGCACAAAACAGGACAACTGTGTCTCAGATCTTGAGGCACAGGGGTTGGGGGGGTGTTGTTAAAGGACATGGAACCTCATGTCCTAGAAGCATTAAGGAGGTTCCTGAAGGAAAGGAAATTATGTTCTTCCACTGGGGCTCTAAGTTGGGAGAGTGTGAACATGAGACAGCTGCCCACCATCTTGGAGTTTGTTTAAAGTAGGGAGAAGTGCCAATGTAGTGGGAAGCAGACAAGAGTGATGGAGAGAGAGCCGGCTCTGGAGCTGGCTCTTGAGTCCCTGGATTTACCTGTGCCTGAATCCCCAGCCCTGGTCTTCCCAGTTGTCTAAACTCTATACTACTTAATCCTTTTGTTTGTTTAAGGTGGTTTAGGCAGGATCCTGTCACTTGTTTGTTACTACAGATGACCGATACTGCCCCTCACCCTTGATGATCTAGAGTCCACCAGGATACTGGTTGGGCCACAGTGGGCCAGACAGAAGTGATGGGGCTGTAGGAGCCCAAAGGCAAATCAATCTGAGCTGGACCCAGTGTGATTTGTCGTCAGAAGCGCCCAGTTGGGTTAGCCAGCATTAACGTGTCTCTTCCTGGGACAGCCTGGAGGGTCCCCCTCATGCCAAAAACGCCGAGGCCAGGCTCTGGAACCAGGCCTGTAGCCACACGGTTGCTTCCTACTGGACACGAGCAAACCCCCCAGCACGGTCACCTTGGGCCTTTTGACACCAGCAACATAGACATCCAAGGTCACACATCATGGACTCCCAATGATTTCATCATAAATAGTTCTACTGAATAGAAACGTGCTTTTTTTGTTGTTTTTGTGTTTTTGACTGCACCACATGGCTTGTGGGATCTTAGTTCCCGGACCAGGTATTGAACCCGGGCCACGGCAGTGAAAGCGCCGAGTCCTAACCACTGGACCGCCAAGGAATTCCCTCCTGAATAGAAACTTACAGTTGCCCACTTGACCCTGAAAATTTCAGCTTGTTAAGAGTAACTGTAGCGAATTCCCTGGTGGTCCAGTGGTTAGGACTCTGTGCTCTCACTGCCGAGGGCCCGGGTTCAATCCCTGGCCAAGAAACTAAGATTGCACAAGCCGTATGGTATGGCCAAAAAAAAAAGAGTAACTGTAATGTTTTAAGGTAACTATAATGATTTCAGAGTCAGATGAAACATGCTTTGAATCCTGGCTCTGCCACTTCCCAACAGTGTGGCTTTGACTGAGCCTCAGTCTCTTCATCTATAGAGTGAAGATAACACAAACTACCTCAGAGGGCTGCTAAGGAAAAGTGCCAACCTGGTGCCCAGCGCACAGGAGACACTCAGTAAACTATCGCTGCTATTTGCGGGCAGTATCATACAAGCCCTTAAGGAACGAAGAGGTATCGCAACCATCTTTCTAAACATGGTCCTCCCGTTGGCCAAACTTTAGCATGTCTGTGGTTGCCCATCTTGATGCTGAAAGCAAAGTGGCACAGAACCTGCAATGCACATATTCATTCATCCAAAGCTTATTGAGAGCCTACTATGTGCCAAGTGCTGGGCTACAGAGATGACAGAGGTGGTCTCTGTCCTCATGGAAGGAACATCCCAAGTCTCTGGAACTGGCTAGGTGGAGACCACGGATAGCATGGCCTATCACCAGCGGCATGGGGTGACCACTTGAGCGAGGGTGACAGGGAAAAAGGCTGGGACAACTGTGTCGAGAGCGGCCTCTGACCTTGGGGCACGGGGGGTGGGCAGACTGAAGGACCTGGAAGCATTAGAGGACTTCTGGAAGGAAATCTCTCGGATGAAAGGTCAGCTCTGTGTCCCAAAGAGTTAGGTAACTGTTCCTGTGACCCCTGGAGGGTTGAAGTTGGTGGCGGTGGAGGGAAAAGTACGACTGCTTTCAGCAGTGAGGGCCTGGGTGTCCATAAGTGGGATGGCTGGTGCCTGGGGAAGGGAGCACACCATGTCCTGGGGCAGGGAGCTCAGGGCACTGCCATGTAGCTGAAGCACTGGGTGGAATGGGGGTACACAGTGGCAGATGACTGGTGGAGGTACAGGCAGAAGAAAGGAGCCAGACTGGGGAGTCAGGGGCCCCAGCACCAAGCCCTAGCGGTGGCAGTTGGGAGAGCGATGAGCAGAGGAGTGGCTGTGCTGATGAAAGTAGACAGAGATGCCCCGAGTCAGAAACCTGGAGCCCTGGGAACTCTATGGGAAATGAGAACAACCCTCGCCGCAAAGGGGTGAGTAAGCATGAGGGCGGAGTGTAGGTGTGTGCACAGAATCTTAGAGCTGGAAGGGATCTTCAATGTCATTTAGTTCCACCCCCGAGCCATGAAATCTTTCAGTCTTCCACTGACCAACTGAGGACACTCAACTCTACTTGGACACCTCAAGGTACGGGGAACTCACTCCCTTCAAGGGGGCTCATCCTATAGAAGTGCTCGAGCCTCCCAGACGGCCTCGATAGCCTGGCGCCCCGACCTTGGTCCTGTTGAGCGGGCCGGCCTCCACTCGGCGGCGGCACCTGGCGGGGGTGGCGGGTGGCGTGGGGCTTGCGGCGCGGATGGGCCGGCGCTGCTGTCCCCAGCCCCAGTGCTGAGGCAGGCAGAGAGCAGTGGGCTCTGGTGGAGGTCGGGAGAACTGCAGGGCGAAGACCGCCGGGGGCTCCGCGGGCTGCCGGGGGGAGGCACTTGACACCGGCCGCGGGAGAGGAGGGGCCGCTGTCCCTGCGGCCAGTGCTGGATGTGGGGACCCAGCGCAGAGGCAGCTCCAGGTAGCGGGGCGCCCCGCGGGGGGAGGGCTGCCGCAGGCCCCCGGCGGAGTGGCCGGGAGAGCGGCCGAGGCGGGGTTCCCGGGCCCAGCGCAGGGTCGGGGCGCAGCGAGGTCCGGCCCTCCGACCCGCAGCGTGCGGCGAACCCCCCCCTTCCAGCGGGGGCGTAGAGGCCGGGAAGTCGGGCCGAGGGCGCTAGGACCGGCCGCGCGCCCAGGCCGCTCCCGTCGCGGCGCCCCGGGGCCCCCAAGTCGGCGCTGCCTCCCGGGCCGGCTCCGCAGCGCCAGGGCCGGGGCCAGCGCGGCCGCGGGGGGCGAGCAGCGGGCGGAGGCCTGGGCCCGCGGGCGGCCGGAGGGAGGGAAGGAGGAAGGCGGAGAGAAGGGGTGGGAGGGGGGGGGACCCGGCGGAGGAGGCGGAGAGAGGGAGCGCGACAGCGAGCGGAGGGAGGGAGCGAGCGAGGCAGGCAGGCGGGCCGGGAGGGAGGGAGGGAGGGCGCGCGGGCGGCGGCGGCGGCGGCGGCGAGAGCAGAGGACGAGCCGGGACGCGGCGCCGCGGCACTAGGGCGCGCAGCCGGGCCGGCCCGACCCCACCGGCCACACGGTAATGAGCGCCGCTGCTGGCGGCCCGGGAGGCCGGCCCGGAGGCGGGCGGGGAGGAGGGGAGCCGGGCGGGGGCCACGGCGGCGGGCAGTGCCCGGCTCGGGGCACGCTCCCGGACCCCCGCAACTCGGCGCCGGGCGCTCGCGGAGCCAGGGCTGCGGGCGGCGACGGCGGGCCGGGCTGGCCGGGGCGGCGCGGGGGATTTGAGGGTTTGTTTATGTCCCCGCGGGCTCCACAGGCGCCCCCTCCCGTCCCGCCAGCTCCCGGCGCGTAGCCCCCTCCGCGCCCCCGCCCGGCTCCGGGCTCAAGTTCAAGTCTATACAATGCCGCGGGGGGCCTCCTCCGCCGCCGGCCTCAGCCGCGGTGCCCCGCTAGGCGCTGCCGCAGGGGCCCCGGCCTGGCCGCCCCCGCCTTCCGGGCCCTGCCCCCGCCCCGGGGCCCAACCTGGGGCCTGCGGCCGGGACGCCGGAGGGCGCGGACCCCGACCCGGAATAATCGGCTCCCGCCGCGGCCCGCAGGGAGCGGGGGAGGGGGGCGGGGGCCCGGCCCCGCGCAGGCTCCGCGGTGGCGGCAGAAAATGGCAGCCTGGCACGACCCGGCCCCCCGCCCCTCCCCCCGGCTCCCGGCCCTCCTCGGCCCGGCGGGGCGGGGGACCCGGGAGGCCCCCGGGGGCGGGCCGAGGGGTGATCTGGAGGCCGGACCGGGGAACGCTGCGCAGCGATCTTCCTCCGGCCACCTGTGGCTGGGGGAGCGGGGTGCCAGCGGATCTGGGAGGGGCTGCGGGGGTGGGGAGAGTGCCACTTGGGGGGCACACCTCTCCGCGGAGAGTCGGGTGGCGCCCGGGGGGGACGTCGTGCCTGGCTCCTCCCTGCCCCC
>NW_021703775.1:68814648-68878251 GCF_005190385.1 Monodon monoceros
GGCGGCGGCGGCGGCGGCGGCGGCGGTGGCGGTGGCGGCGGCGCCGCAGTGTGGGGGCGGGGCGGGGGCGGGCGAAGATCCCGGGCCGGGGCCGCGGGGGCCGGAAAACGCAGGGGTGGGAGCCGCAGGGCCTGGGCCCGGAGCGTGGCTGGTGGGGACGCCCTGGGTCGCCCCCTGCAGCAGCACCCACCCCCCTGCACACACTCAACACGCACGCGGACACACTCACGCACACGCACCCCCGCTGGGCCGGTGCAGACGTGTCCTTGAAAGCTTCGCATCCGCACGGTGAAGGACGAGGCCTCGCCGAGGCTGCGGATCGGGGTCTTCGGCCCCACGTCCCAGCGCCCCGGGAGACCCCAAGCTTCCGAGCCGCAGGCGGCCTCGGTCCGTGTCCCGCCCTCACCCCAGCTCCCCTCCCCCTCCCTCCTCCCTCCCCCTCGGCTCAGACGGAGCTGGCAAGGGTCCAGGGCCCGCCCCTGGCCTCCCCCAGCCCCCCATCGCTGGGGCCCGCGGCCCTCTGGCTGCCAAACTGCTTTTCGCTTTCCTGGAGGCTCCCTTCTTGGGGGCACCCACTCCCTTCCCTCTCACCCCCATTAGTTCCCCCGTTTCTCTGCATCCCTTCTGTCCTTCCTCCACTCTCCAGTGCAAAGGCAGTTGAGTAGGTGTTGGCCCCTTGGGTGGGGAGTGAGGGGCTCACTGGTTCTCAGGGGCTCTCTTCCCCAGCTCGCGAGAGGAGCCCCCTGTGGTTGCACCTTGACCCAAGATGGCGTCCTGGACCCAGCTGGGCAGCTCTGGCCTGTGTCAGGCAGGGAGGAAGGGCCCGGGCCCCAGAGTCACACAGCTCGCCCCCTTCCAAACCAGAAGGGACAGGAGGCTGCAGGAGAAGAGCCGGCCGCCCTGTGACCCAGCTTGCCCCTTGCTGCCGTGCCCAGAGACTGCCATCACCATCCCTGGGGGACTGTTCAGTCTTCATGTTTCACCCTGGGCTGCCAGCGCTGAACCGGCCTCCTGGGCTGGCGGGCTGCGAAGGGATCCTGGGATCAGGTGCTGCTCCGCTGTGCCTCCTCCCTCCCAGGCAGATGTGACAGCTGCAGCCGGGGAAGCTTTTCTCCTTGGGCGATGCTGGAGAGCTAGGACTGGCCTCTGGGATTTGGGGAGCCCAGCTGTCAGGCGGACCCTCTTTGGGCTGCCCCCTCTGCTGGCAGGGGTCGTTTCCTGGTGGTTTCCTGAGCTGCCTGGGTTTGGAGGCTTGGGCTGTTAGGAGTTCCTGCTAGGTTGCTGGGGCGAGGTGGTCCCCCTCTGCCTCCAGGTCCTGTTGAGGCCCTGGTTGGGCTGTTTGACAGGGAGCTCTGTGAAAGCGTGAGTCTGTGTGCGTGTGTGTGCATGTGTGCACATGTGCTGCACGCAGTCAGTGGCCCAGGCAAACTTGTGTGGCGGGTCTGGCACCTGCCCGCCTCCCTTCCCGGGCACCACTCCTCTGGGCCCTGGCTCCCTCTCCAGCCTCTTGTCCAGCTCCTTGGGGCTTGTCTTCAGCTACTCATCAAATGCACACTTCCTGGCTTGGGTGGACCAAGGCTCTCCTTGTCCTCCTTCCCAGGCTTGTGGGCCTGCAACAGGAAGCCGACCTTAGAGAAGGTGAATTCCTTCTAGACTCAAGGAGTGTGGTCCACAGTGCAAGGGCTGCCCCCCGCCCCCCCCCCCCCGGCCCTGGAGAAGCAGAGAAGAGGACAGCCATCCCATGTGTCAGGGTGTCTGCGGACGGGATTCCTCTGCGGGGTGAGGGTTGGACTGCAGCTTGAAGGTCCATTCCAGCTTTTAAATTCTATGGCTCTGATTCTAGTGGTGGAATTTCAGACCCAGGAGTGGGGGCGGGGTGGTCTCGCCTCACAGAGATAATCAGGAATGGCTTCCAAGGAGAGGAGGCCTGAGTGAGAGCAGGGCCTCCTGGGGGCTGGGCCTTTGAAAGGAGAGGGTGGGGTGAGGAGTGAGGGCCCTTCAGGAGACAGGTTTGTCACGTCTGACTCCACAGGGAGTGTAAAAGTGAAGCCTCTGGTTAAGCCTTCTCACGTGTGTGTCCTTCTGTAGGTTTACGTGTACACTTGTGTGTGTGCGTAATTTCTGAGGTTTCCTCCCTGAGTCCGGTTTGCGGTAAGCTCCTGAGTTCCTATGGACCTTCTTGAAGCTGAAACTCCAAGCTTCTCATCCTTTCTTGGTCTCTCTGGTGACCAGCCCCCATCCAGGAGCCCACCCAGAGTCATCTATCTCACTAGAACCAGAGATGCTCCCAGTGCTTTTCCTAGCACAGTCACACATCACCGCCGTTGGGCCTCTGAAAAAGCCTGCAAGGGAGACAGACAAGCTATAAAATACTTGCCCCGGGTGACCTGGCTGGGAAGAAGCGGGGCCAGGCCTGCCCTCTGGGCAGCTTAGACTGTCTCCTGCTCCAGCTCTCCCGGGCTCCTGCGCTGTGTGTTGGTCTCTCCTCTCAGTTTGTGGTCTCCACGGGACCTTGCCCTGGCCACCTCTGGTCCCCCATCAGACATTCTGTGGGGTTTCCACGAGTGTCTGCTGGACATCTGTGTTTGAGCCCCTGTCCTCCCCCGAGTGGCAGGTTTGGTGGCCCAGCTCTCTACTGCTTGCTGCTGCTCTGCCTTCCCCGAATAGCCATCGCCTACTTAAAAGCCAGTTCCTTAGGCTCAAGCCCTCCTGAAAAACCTAAATTCTTTCCCAGATTCCATCAGGGCTCCTTTTTGTGGGAACCAGATAGAAAGGGGACTCCGAGAGCAGTCTTGCCAGCTCTCTAATGGCCGTCCTCGGCCTGAAACCTTACCATTAGAATCCAAGCCCTAGAGTTTAGGGTTGAAAAAGAACTTGAAGCTCTGAGAACACCTGGAGCTGGGTTGGGGGCTGTTTGGTTGTGGAGCCAGGCCCGATTTCTTCCAGGGCTGGGAGTGCTACCCAGAGCCCAAGGCCGGAAGGGCCAACTGTGTGCCTGTCACATGTTCCCCTCCCTCGGCGCTTCCTGCCACCTTCCACTCTCTTGAGCCTGGGGTCCCTGACTTGGTGCCCGTGTCCTCTTCCCCCATCCCATGCCCCATGGATAGTTGAGTGTGTCTCTGGCCTCTAGCTTGGGGACAGGCAACAGTTAGGGCCACGGAACGGCCTGTGGGAATTGTTTCCACTTCCATTCTGGTGTCTAATGGATGGTAGTGCCGGCCAGGAGCCCGACTGCCCTTGGAGGCCGGGCGTCTCTGTGGGCCTGTGCATTCTGCCGCTCCTGAGCGGGGCTTTAATAGTAAACGAAAGGCGCCAGATTCCTTTCCACTCAGATCTTGAGGGCTTGTTTTCAGTCATTTCTCTCTTGGACTCTCTTCCCTCAAGAAAAACGTACCAAATCCGAGATCCGTGCAGTGTTGGAGATTCGCGTGTGTGTCTCCAAGCCTGCCTCCCCTTGGCTAAGTGTGTGGGCAAGCCAGGGTGTGGTGCACGTGTGTCTGCATATTTCTGTGTACGCGGCGTGTAGCCGCGTGGGGACAGAGAGCCTGGACATGAGCTTGCACATGAGCCTGTCTCAAGGCAGCCGAACGGAGGGCCCCGGAATCAGAAGGAGCGGCGTTCGGACGCTTCACAGTTGTGGGATCTGGGGTAGCGCAATTTCTCTGAGCCTCCAAGTTTCCTCACCTGTAACGTGGAAACAAGACCAGGCGCTACACATAGGTTGTTGTAAGGATTAGCTGAGATAATGCCGGTTCCGCTCTTAGCAGAGTGCGGGTGCTCAGCGTTAGCGTGAGTAGCGTCATCATTTGGGCGGCTCGCGTGGCCTGGCACTGCAGGAAGTGCTCTGTGAAGTCTTGTCCACCTTCCTGCCTTTCTTGCAAAATCTTGGACAGATGAGGAAAGTGCTGATTCTGACTGAAAAATCTTCGGAGGTGGGAGGCTCCTCAGTGCCGTTTAGGAGTCCGTTCCAGAGTTTAACAGATCGCACTGTCAACAGGTTGTCTTTGTATCCACCTTAAACCCCTTGTGCTACAGTTTCAGCTCTTTATTCGGATTCTGTCCTGAGTGCAGTCTGTTTGTTGCCCTGTACCAGGGTCTTGCTGGGCAAGACCCTGTGCTGAGCTTTGAGGGGACACACGGTGAGTTTAGGGTGTGCCCAACTAATTAATGACCACAGACCAAGGTCGAGGGAGAGGGAGAAATAAAACGCTCAAAGGACAGTGAGGTCACAACCAACTGGAGGGATCAGGAGAGGCTTCTTGGAGGAGGTGGCTCCTGTGATGATCCTCAGAACACAGAGATGGGGCTTCCAGACCAAGGAGAGGAAGCCAGGCTGTCGGGGATAGGGTGGCTGGAGTGTGGCGGAGACTCCAGGGCGGTGAACAGGGCCTCGGAGGCCAGCCTGAGGCCCCACGCTGATTTGAGGGGAGTGGGCCCCTGTGCTCTGTAACTTCCGTGTGGCCTGTGGAGAATCGCCTAGAACTTCCCTGCTTGTGGCTGTGAGGGACGGCAGGGGAGACTGAGGGACGAAAGGGAGGGAGGGGAAGGGGCCGGCTGAGCTCATTTGGTATAGGATCTTGATTCCTTTATATTCTGTAGACTAGAGCTTAAGAGCTCAGACTTGGAGGGAAACAGAGCAGGGTTTAAATTACACCAACCCTGGGGGGTCGTGACCATTAAGGGGAACGCCAGCGGGGCAGGGTCTCTGTCAGTGATGGCAATCATGATGTGAATGGGCGGAGGAGGGTCCCTGGCCTGGCCTCCCAGAGGTCTCCGTGCCCCGTTTGTGCATCCCCTTCCCCAGGCCGAGGCACCCCAGCCTCCAGAACATTCCTGTAAGGGCTGCAAGCACAGCGAAAGGGGACGTCAGCAGACCCTGACTCCACCCTGCCCTCTTCCCTCCCTCCTCCATGTGCAGCTGAACTGAGCCCCCAGCTTGGAGGGGAGGTGCCCGGGCTGGCAGCCATGCCCCTAGGTGTGGCTGCAGGTGCCTGACAGGCCCCGGCAAGGACAGCAAGTGGGCAGGGCCCGCCAGGCCACATCTCCCTTGCTGATCACATAGCAGGCCTGTCTGGAGGACAGCGACAGGGGGAGGAGGTGTGGACACCTGGGGCTTTCCTAGCTGCATCCCAGCAGGGAATGAAAAAATTTTTGCAACTGTAGCTCAGCAATGCCAACTCCCATCCTGCTCTGGTCCCCTCTGACCTCCAAGGTTTCCCAGCCTTATTTACATCTGCAATCAGATTCCTATTTTCTCTTTCCTGAGGTCATGGCCCTGCTCACTGTCATCCTTATTGATCTTCCCTCTCTGTTTCTGTTTCAAATGTCAAGGCCATTTTTAATTCTGAGCAGTTGTTAGCTGCCCCCGTTTGGGTGTACAGAGGGGATGGAGGACCACCTCTCACAGCTTGTAACTGGAGGGCTGGAACTCAGGTGTCCTGACTCCTAATCTAGTGCTCTTCCTGCTTTGCGGCTATGTGGACGGATCCAGGGGTCAGTGGGGAAGATGTTCCAGACCTAATAGATCAGCTAGAGCCCAGTGTGCCAGCGGTCCTTCCTTGAAAAGGTTGAAAGATGCTCAGAGGGGACATTATGGGACGGTGGGGTCAGATCTGTGGCTTACTGAGCCATGGGTCGAATGTGGGCCCTATCATGGTGAATGTCCGGGAACGCCTGGGCTGGGAGGCTGGGGGACCTGGGAGCCTGCCTTCCCTCAGAGGTTCCCCAGAGGACACCAGGAGGGGCAGGCGAGGGCGCTCGGGCCCATGCCAGGCGGCTGGGATCCTCTGGCACTCCAGCAAGCAGAACCTGTTGGCAAGGGGCTTCTTGAGGAATGGTCCTTTGTGATTAATTTTGTAGATTCTGAAAGGATACCTAAATTTGTGGATAAAGAGGAATCTAATCGGATTCTCCCAGTGGCTTTGAAATGAGACTGGAAGCGTGTCTATTCTGACATGTTAGATGTCCATGATATGGTGTAGAGTGTGATCTCATTTTCGTAAAATTCCTTTAAAATACACGCCAGTGTGCACACTTATAGGCTAGCAAATGCTTAGAAAAAGTCGTTCTGGAAGGATAACCCAGCAAACGTGTCAGCAGAGGCCTTGCCACTCTACTTTGTACACTTTCGTAACCTTTGCAAAAATATAAAGGCGCATGCATTCCTTTCTTAATGACCACAACAAAAATAAAACCACACTTTTAAAGCTTCTGGATAAGAACTTATAAAAATTTGAGTCACCCTTGGGCTGGAAGGGTGGACTCTTTTATAATGGATACGAAACTGGCTTGGAGACTGACAGCAAAGGGTGGGGCTACTCAGGTACTTGTCTTTTCTGGAAAGGTTGCAGGGAGATTTATTGCAGACCCTGAGGTCTCCAAGCGAAGGCCTGGCCTGGTAGGGATTGGGTGAGAGTGGAAAACAGGCAGCTGGCAGCACCCCGGTTCACTCCAGGGCAGCAGACCAAGTTCGCTTTATAGGACGGTGACTGGAAACTCTCAGTTCTGACCCAGGATGGGAAACAAATCATTGAGGATCTTCCCTGAAGGCTTCAATCTCGTTACTGTTGTGACCCAAATGGTCTCGGTATGGACCTCAGGTGACCCAGCCCTGGCATAGCCTGGGGAGCCACATGCAGAGAGGACAAAATGGGGCTTCAGGAGGCCTCTCCAGGGGTGGAGGGGATGCCTGGGAAACTTGTCTGGCATGTGGGCTCAAGCTGTGCCCGCCTCTGTGATCTGGAGGCCCAGGAGCAGGTGGCAGTGACCCAGGTGACAGGGTGGAGAGGTGAGGAGGGGCAGATATAAATTCCTCTGCCTGTTGCTTGGCAACAGTGCCAACCTCCCCCTTCCACAGTCCCGTCCCCCAGCCACTGTCCATGGGTGCCATCTTGGAGCTTGCTTTGCCCTCTAAGGCTGCCCCTGGTAAAGACAACAGGAGAAAGGGTATGTGGACTTCTCTGGCCCAGCCCAGCCCCACTCCGCCCCTGGAGTGAGGCAGGAAGATAAATAAAAGGACAGTAGCATGGAGGCAAGCCCAGAGCTGGTCCCTCTGCAGACCGCCCCCTGCCCCAGGCTGCTAGGGGACAGACGTGCAGTGCAAAGAAGTGACCGCGAGGCAGGCAGACCTTGATTTGCATCTCAGCCCTGCTACTGCCATAGCTACAGAGGGACCTAAAAGTCTCTGAGCTGCAGGTTTTTCATCTGTGAATCAGGGATAAGAATCACATTCACATCTTGCTGGTATTGCTTGAATCAAATGAAATACTGTGTGAAAACTGTCAGCGCTGCGCCCAGCACATAGTAGGTACTCAGGAGGTGTGAGTTCTTTTTCTCTGAGTCGGGTCAGGACAGGGCTGCATGAGGCTGAATCTGGGGACCTGGTGAGATGACCCCATTGGAGGCCCCCTTACCTTCCAAGACCCCACAAATGTTGCCTGTCATCCTCATCACCCCTTAGGGGTCGCAGGGCCTCCACTTCCTTTGTAAAGCCACGATTTGGCTGGTTGATCTCTGAGTGCTCCGGCCAGCCCCGGCCATCTGATCTCTGGGCCTTGAATCTTGATGTACCCCTGTCAGTTTCCCGAGAGTCCATGCCCAGTGGGGACCCAGTAGGTCCCCCAAGCCCTGGGCCCTCGCCCTTCCTGCCCTCTGCTCTCTTTGGGTCCAGAGCAGGCAGTGGCCTCTCCTCTGGTTGCTGGGCCTGCTGGCAGGGCTGGCTCTGCCCCCTGGCCCACAGGCATGGGAGGGTCTTGACCACAGCCGGGCCTGGGAGCTGGCACACAGCAGTGGTTCCTAATGGTTTTATTACCAGCAACAATGTGGTGCTTGTTGCCATCCTCTCACAGGCCTGTGGTTCCCAGCCCAACTAGTGGTGGCCTGAGGGCCTGCCTGGTACTGGAAGCTCAGCTGGAAAGCCCAGTGGGGCAGGGAAATTGCCTCTGCATTTTCTTTTGTCAACACCCTCTGTGCAGCCTGGACTCTGAGATAGCGTGGTGATATGCTGGGGCCCCAAGTTGGCAGGCCTGGCAGCTCTTGAGTTTTCTCTCCAGAGGGCCCTTGCTTCAGATTCACAGATAATGTTTATCTATTCATTTATTAAAGACCTACTACGTGTCAGGCACTGGCTACAAAGATAAAAGAGACTGAGCTCGCCCTCAAGGACCCCGCAGGGGAGATGAGAGTCTGGCAAGGTGACCATTACCTCGTAGGTGGGTGGAGAGAGCTCTGCAGCGTGTACCTGGAGCATTATGGGGGCTCAGAGAAGGGACGTCTCATTCAAGGGGGAAGGGAAGAGCAGGAAAGGGTTTCTAAAGGAGGTGAGGCTGGAGCTGAGTCTCAAAGCGTAGGGGGTAGTTAGCCAGGTGGTCCAGGGCATTTTCTCCCATGATGTGGCGGGAGTGATGGGATATGGGGGATCATGGGATGTGAGGCCGGAGGGCTGGGCCGAGCTGGACCACGGAAGGCCGGGATGTTACCCATTCGTCGGCGTTGGCCTTGGAGTAACGTGCCCATATTTGCGTCTGAGGAAGATCATCCCGGGGCGTCAAGGAGGAGAACTTGGGCAGCTGAGGCTGGGGTCGGGGAGCCCAGGCAGAAGGCTGGTGCAGGAATCCAGGGGAGCCGCAGTGCAGGTGTGGAGGAGGGCTGCTCTGTGAGGCATTTAGGTGGGAGTGACTGGGTGATGGAGAGGGTGAGGGGAGCTGGCTCAGCCCGCCGCGTGGGTGGAGGTGCCATCCGTTGAGAGGGCTCGGCTGGAGGGAGTCTGGGAGAGATCTTCCCATGGGAGGCAGGGCTAGAGTTGGGACTCGAGGGTGGTTAGGATTTGCGCAGGCGGAGCCTGGGCTGGGCCGGGCTTGCAGAAGAGGGAGGGCCTGTGTTACCAGGCCTGGATGTGGGGACCCAGAAAGGTGCAGGGTCCAGGTGATGGATTAGAAAGGCAGGCGCATTTTACTCCCTAACTGGTAGCAATCCCTGCAGATTTTTAAGGACGGAAGTAACTTAACCAGGCGTTTGTACCACGTACATTGGGCATACTGTTGTTTGGGGGGGGCTTGAGCAGGGGCTTCTGCTTCTCAGGTGCTCCCCCGAAAGATGAGCTGCAAGGCCTAGACCCTGTTCCTCAACTCCCCGCTGCACAGCCTGGGGTGAGTGTCATCACCCTCTGACAGTGGTATGTGAATTGCAAAGTTGCCATCCGCCCTGGGTTTAGAGGCAGGTCTGCCAGTGTAGGAGGGGATAAGATGGGCACAGCAGTTTTGGTAAACAAACAGAAAAGAAACAAAAACTGTTTCTCTAAAGTAGGAATATAAGTCTTTTGTGTGTCACAGGAAGAGCTGTTTCCAAAGAATTTCTAGAAAAATGGCGTGAATCAGGTCAGCATCACTGAACCCGGGCAGAGGCAAGAGGGCGGCGTGGCATTGTGCCAGGGCCACCAGGCTCGGTGCTGAACAGACAGTGGTTTCACCTTGGCCCTGCCATCTCCTAACTGAGTCCTCCTCAGGAAGATCACTTAACCTCTCTTAGCCTCAATTTTGCCGTCTGCAAAGTGGAGACAACCTTCCAGACTTGTGTCATTTGTTTGTTTGTTTCAAACACTGCTTCTTGCCCTAAACTTGGATATTTTATGTCACGTGTCTTTTAAAAGAATCCTTCTACAGTTGGCCTCGCTGGTATTTGCGGATTAAAATTTAGCTGTGCCTGGTCCCTGTCTGGCGCTGAAGAGGCACAGCCCCCCACCGCGCACGCCCCTCTTCCCCTGTCTCACATGCCAAGTTTCCTCTTGCTCTTTGCCTCCCGAGAGGCCTGACCCCCTCAGTGGGTTTTGAGTTCCACGTTCCTGGGAAGCTCCACTTATCATGTTCCATTGACTCTCTTGTTCCCCAAACCTGGGTCACCCCAGTGTATTTGAAGAGCATCTGCTGAGCTAAATGGGAACTAGGGGAGGAGGTCAGTTCCTTGTCTCTTTTTAATGGAGGGGAGGGTCGGGTCTGTGCAGAGCTGCCCATGGCTGTGTGGAGAGCAGAGGACGAGGGAGGGAGAAGCCCTGACCCATCCAGGGCCTGGGCGGACCACGGCTAGGACCTTGCCCAGTAGCTGGCTTCTGTGCCAGAGAAAGGGGTGCAGGGCCCTAGTGGAGTCTGGGAGATGATCTCAGGGTGACCTCGGTCTGGATGGGGAGGCCAGCTTCCTCTGTGATCGGGCACACGTGGTGGCCATTGGGCTGTTTTGTGGCCCCTGTGACATGCAGCCATGGCCACGGGGAGACCTTGGAGGCACCTCTGCTCTCCGGAGGAGGCTGGGTGGGAAGCTAGCTCCCCAGCGGGGGCTCCCGTGGAGGTGGCATTGGCGAGGAGGCCTGGGCCGGAGCCAGGCTGTGCCTGGCTGGGGGTAGGGTGGGTGGGGACCACTGTCAGCTCGAGTGCGGAAACCAGTGTTTCCCTGGTTGGTACAGACCTGCGCTTGTACCCCCGTCACAGAGGCACCCTCTGGAAGCTGGTGTGTGTGGACCGAGGGTGTGGTGGTGTAACCACACGGAATGTACAGCATGATTAACCCGGCATGCCCTTAATGGTATGCAGAATTGTGCTGCATGCTAATTAGGTGTAAGTGGTGAGCAGTTCACGTAACGTTTTTGTAATTGGTATTAGTTTTGCAGAGGCAAACAGAGCTTATGTGGTTTGTTTCTTCTTGCTCCGTTAGTTCTCTAGCACAGGCAATTCCTAGCTCTTGGAGGAATTCTACTGCAAATGTTTGTTTGTAGGGCAATGTTTTGTATTTTCTCTCAGAACAATGTTATGAATGGTTATGAGGTTCCCAAGCTGGTTTCCAAATGCCTCTTTGGCCCACACTTTAGGTGAAATGTGCGACGCGTATGCGGGGAGGCCTCGCCTGGGATCCTCCTGCTTCAGGTTCCTGGAGCCTGCCTGTGTGTGTGTGTGTGTGTGTGTGTGTTTGCACACACAAACATGTCTTTCTGCATGTGTCTGTGTATGTGAGTGCGCCCGTGTGGGTCTGTGTCTGTGTCTCTGTGTGTGCCTCTGACCCCTGAGGCCACAGTGGCAGGTTAAGGGTGCTGGTAAAGAGGTTATTTATTCTGGTTGCGAAGGCCCTTGCGCTGGGGGATTAGGGGAGGCCTCGCGGCATTAGCTGGGAGAGAGGACACTGGGTCAGGCCACAGCAGCCGTTCAGGAGCCAGCGAGAGCCATTCCTGGGCGTTGTCTGAAGTGAGAGTCTAGGTTTCTTAAGGACACTTTACTGGCCTTTCACCCTAATTAATGACATACTTTTTTCTTTTTGAATTTTTGCATTTAATTTTATTTATTTTTTTATACAGCAGGTTCTTATTAGTTATCCATTTTATACATATTAGTGTAGCTATGTCAATCCCAGTCTCCCAATTCATCCCACCCCCACCCCTGCCGCTTTCCCCCCTTGGTGTCCATACGTGTGTTCTCTACATCTGTGAATGATGTACTTTTTAAAAAAATTCATATTTATTGAGCGCCTACCATGTGCCAGGTATCATGCTAAACACTCGACTCAGATTCTCTCATATCTTAAAATAGGCTCAGGAGTAAGGACTCTCATTGTGCGGTTTGGTAAAGTGTGGCCTGCGTCTGAGGTTTGAGGTGGGTTCCGGCTGAGCCCCCTTAGGGCTGAAGGGGTGGATGAACTGCACCAGGGCCCCCGGGCCAGAGGCTAGTGATCCTGGCATGTGCTACCCAGAACCCTGGGTTCTTCCTCCTCTCGGGCCCCCTTTCCCCCTGCAAGTGGTTTGGTTTCGGTTGGGGCAGAGTGAGGAGAAAGCAACCCAGGGAGCAGCAGGTGGCTCTGACAGCAGTGGGTTCTTTCATGCAGCGGCAGCTCCCAGACCCTGAAGACTCTTTGGGGGACTTCCTGGTTTGGGCCCGGGAGGGGGTCAGCTCTGTGGCCTGGGAGGAGTGTGAAAAGGTGCGGGCGGGGAAGCATCGCACAGATGGTGTGAGGAGAGAGTGGTCCCAGGCAAGCCGGGGACCAGCTTCCAAAGGCCTGGGCGGGTGGGAGGCCGGCTGTCTCCGCTTCCCATGGTTCACAGACACCCTGACCTAGGTCCCTCACGACCCCCGGCACCCTGGGCATCTGGGGGCTGGCTGAGCCTGCGGACCCCGTAGCAGGCGCACGTCCTGGCCTGGGGCAGGTGGAGCAGGGCCCTTCCCGTTGGCGCACTGCCTTGGGGAGCTCTGGCAAGCGACCCCTAGAATGGGCTTGTGGGGGGTCCCTCGAGGCACCGCAGCGCCGTGCTGGCGATGTTGCGGCTGCCAGGGAGTGATTTCACCCCCTCCTCTCTGCCTCAGGGGTCAGGCGGAACAGGGAGACCAGGGAGGGCTGGTGGCAGAAGAGCAGGGTGCAGGACATGACTCTGACCTCATCTGTTTCAGAAAACACACACATCCGTCTACATGAGAAAAGCCAAATGACTACACAACAAACTGGTTAAAGACCCCTGGGAGGGTGGTTGAGGAGGAGCGGTAGGGGGTGGGGGTCCTGAGGGGTGGGGAAGGGGGCTGGGGGCCCTCTGGAAGGAGCCCCCCCTCGTGGAGGAGAGAATGCTGTGATCGTAGACACAAGCATGTGGGAACAGGGGATGTGAGCCGGGGGCCTGGAATGATGGAGTCAGCTAGGCGAGGTGGGGGCCAGGTCAGAGCAGTAGGCTGAGGCCAGACTCGGAGAGCCAGCAGTGTAGGACCAGACCAGAGTTCAGATCTTACAGTGTGTGAAAATCACTGGCATCATCGGGTTTTTAAAAATAACAGCTTTGTCGAGATATGATTCACATACCATACAATTCGCCCGTTTAAACTATGCAGTTCGATGGTTTGTAGTACATTCACGGAGTTGTGCCGAGAGGCTGGGGTGGGAGAGAGGGACACCAGAGGCGGTGAGACGCGTTACAGGGTAACTGCCAAGGTCTAGACCTGTGGTCCCGAGGGCCTGGAGGGCAGGGGTGGAGAATAGGGGCCCGAGGATCAGGTGCCCGGTGCAATGTGGGGACTGAGGGGGCAGGTGGGACCTGAGTTCTCTGCGGGGTTTTGGGCTTTGGCAGCTGAGGGGAAGGTGCTGCCACCTCCACGTAGAGAGAGGAGCCACAGGAAACATGAAGCATCTGGCTCTAGAAGAGTAGGGTTTTAGGTAACTGCAAGTCATCCAGGTGGGGATGTCCAGAGAATAAAGTTGGAGGCCTTGCAGTAGGAAGTCTGCACTCATTTAAGCCCAGGTATCTCAGCAGAGGAGAATCTAGAGTACAGCTGGATCACAGCGGGACCCGAGAGGGGTGCCCACTGGGCAGCAGTGAGAGCAAGACCCCAGCGAGCCAGGAGAAAGAGCGGAGGGGCGCGAGGGCCAAGAGCTTGGAGCCAAGGGGGCAGAGGGAGCCAGAGAATCCCCTTGTTTGTGAACTTGCAGGGGTCTCCTGTCCACCCCAGTGCCCAGCTTGGCAATGACACTCAATGAAGGATTGCTGAGTGAGTGCTTGAAGCAGGGAATGATTAGCCGGCAAGGAGGCTGAATTGAGCTCAAGGACGCCAAGGATGGAAAAAGGCCCTTTGAAGCCGTGGGTGACTGTATCTGTCAGGGCCGATTCAGGAGACAGGAGCCACATAGTGATTTGAACAGGCAAAGTTTAATATAAAGACTTATTAATGACAACAGGAGATTGGAGTATTGAGAGATTGGCTGATAAGAAGTAAAAAGATCTGCAAAGAACACAGAAATAGCATATATGAGAACAGTAACTACACCCAGGGTTGCCATGGGGCGCCCAAGGAAGAGGCCCCCAGGGCTGAGAACCTGACCTTGATGCCCCTGGCTCCCTGGATGACAGAGAAGTCACTGTGGTGCCATGTTGGCAGGACTTGCTGGAAACCTGCCCCCCGGAACTCACTGGAAGTCCATCCTTTTGGGTCCCAAGGAAAGTTGTTCATGAGGAAGTATCTTGCTGGGGGCACAATGCTACTAAACTACCCAAAAGGAGTATCGGGTGAAGCTGCTGGCTGCTCGTGACTGTCGAGCACTGCTGGAGCCAGGTGCTGGGGAAGCACCCTTGCTGCAGGCCAGGCACTGGAGAAGCTGTGACTCGACAGGCCTGGCCACTAGGGGAGCCCCAGGGGCAGCAGGATCTGACTGCTGGACAAGTTGTATACGATGCAGAAATCCTTCAAGAGAGCACACTGGTTCTAGGAAAGAAAACTCCTCCTCCTTCAATGTCTCTCCAGTGCCCTCTACTGAGGGAGTTTGATGTCATGCCAGCTGGCAAAGGGGACATATTTAAGGGGCCTAGCTTCGTTTTCACAGAGCAGGCAATGAAGGGTGAATAAACTAACTGGCACAGTCTGCTGCTTGGGCTGCACAGCTTCCATCTGCCCCCTTTTACACACATGTGAGCTCCCCTACAACGACCCAATAGTTGTATTTCTACCTACCAAGACACTGCTATCCTGCTTCCCGTTCTTACCCTGTCTCCCAAATGAGGCGTCCCAGCACTTATTGTATCAATCACTGTCTACATGAGCAGCGCCTCAAGTTCAGTCACAGTCTCACTGAATATTCTGTTACCTAAAGACTAAATTGCAACGTTAACTTCTAACAACTTGTATATAAAATATAAATAGTGGGAAGATGAAGGAAAAAGAAGAAAAGTGTTACCATGTACAAATAAACACACATCTATATCAAGTAAATAGAAAACATGCAAAACTGCTATAGTTCTCATTTCTATATTTGTTCACAAGACCACGTTTGCTCTCCGGCTTCCTTCTCCCATTTCCCATCCTGTATCTCCTCTGCACTCAGCTGGAACCTCAGCAGGGCAGGATTCTTTTACCTGGTGGAGTGACCCAAACCTTGATTCCTGAAGGATCTGAATCCTCGGTTGTCCTGCCTTTTCTTTTCTCGGTTCCTGTAGTTTTTCAGTAACCCTTACTTTGGGGCATGGAAGTTCTAAGAGGTACCTGAGAGAATCCTCTGATTCCAGAAATTATCTTCCTGGCCTTTATTGTATACCAGCAACCCAATTTCTCCTTGGTAACTAGGATCAATCACTCCAGCTTGTGGAGTAACTCCTTTTTGTCTGTTGGTTCAGCAGCATTAAGGGGGTCCCCAAAAGCCAGGTCAATGACTCGTCTTCCAGTGGAACCATTGCGGTGTCCTCTTGGCAGACAGCATTCAGAGCCCCTAAACCTTTTCAGAGATGCGGGAGTGGAGTGGGGACCAGATGCAGGGATCAGGGGGAGAGTAAGTGAAGAGGCTCTGGAGCTGGCACGTGTGGACCGTTGTTTAGAGAAGGCTGGAAGGGCCAAGAGTCACAAAGGTGTGGACCGTGGGCCACTTCGGCCGGGGGGGAGGGGAGGACAGAATCAGACCCAGGCTCGTGGCCGTCCAGACAGCAGGCCCCGCCAGGGTCCACATGGCTGATTCTCATGTGGACTGTCAGCCTGGACCCTGTGCCCTGCCTCCTGGGGCGTGGGGAGCCCATCGACTGCCACCGCACACACGACCCCAACCCCCAGCAGGGCTCCTCCTGACTCACCGTGTTCGGAAATGTGTGCTCCTGTATGGAACTCTGTATTGGCTCATTTTGGCTCCCAAGAACAACTTCAGCTCCTTACCAGCATCTATTCTGGGTACAAATCTTCTTTTTTTCTCTCCTCCCTGCTTTGGGGGCTGTGTCATGGTAACCGTAAGTGTGACGAGAAGAGTCTGATTCAACTCGGCTCTGCTAGTGTGGCCGCCATGATGGCGGCATTTGGTGTGATTAAAAATGCTCACGCTGGTGGTGCTCTGGCCTCGAGGGTGGTGTGAGAGCCACAAGTCATCTTGTTGTGACTTCAAAGCCAGACAGATGGGCTTTGAAGTGGGGAACAGGATGGCAGGATTGTTGGCCTGTCGCCAGTGGCTTTTGGTGTTCTACGGGCAGCTGGTGATTTGGGTGGGAAGGACGTTTCTGGAAGTCAGAGTCACGGTATGATGACACGCATCTCCCTCGTGTTGAGAGAGAATGAGCAATCAGAAAGTGGCACTGGGACCTCCCCCTCCCCCTTATCCAGCCCCAGTCTTGTGACCAAGGGTGGGGGAAGACGTGGCAGATAAACATCTCTGTCTGGGAGGCTGTGATGTCTCCTCTCGGCTTTCTGCTGCCCCCAGCTTACCAAGCTTATCACCACCCTGGCAGATGCTTGGGTGGTGTGGGGCACAAGATACTCTCACGTCTTCTGTCACCCACAGGACTCATTTGCACCTCCTCCTAAGGTCAAATAGGAAATTCAGCCGTGAGGCTGTTATCTACAGGCTGGTGTCACATCAGGGGCACAGAGAGCTGATCTGGGGTCTGTGTTACTCGTGCTCATCCGTGACTGGGTGTCGCCATGTTTGTAAGGACTCTTAAGTTAGATGGACCTGGACTCAGAATCCTGCCCTGGGACTTTCGACCTGCACTACTCCGGAGAGGTAATTAACCTCTCCAAGCCTCAGCTTATCCTTCTATAAAATGGGAATAATAGTAGAACCAACTTCATAGACTTCATAGGTTGGTTATGAGGATGAGACGGGACAATGCATGTCCCTTAGCACAGTACTGGACACACGGTAGGCGCTCAGTAAATAGTAGGATGAATAAATGAATGAATGACTCCCTCATCGGCAGGGCACTGAACACGGTGATTAGAAGCTTGGACTGCCTGTTACCACCCTTCCCCCTGCCCTCACAGCCGACAGGTCTCACCAGGAAAGGGAGACTAACTGGAAACTTTGTTTTCTGATCAATTCCTTGGGAAAGTTAACATGTTTGCAATGGTCACATGCTAATTGTAAGAGATCGTGATGAAGTGGAAAACTGTGGGCTTCGGCGGGGGACAGACCTGGATTTGTATCTGGTTCCTCCACCCATGAACTGTGTGACCTTAGGCAGCTTTGCTAACCTCTCCATACCTCATTCTTCTCATCTAGAAAATGGGGATAAAAATAGTCTCCACCTCAAAGGGTTGGAGTGAGGTGTGAGGATGTACAAGATGTTGAAATTGTAAAGCTCTTTTCACAGGGCCTGGCGCGTTGTAAGAATCGTAACCAGTACAAGCTCCGTTTGAGTGAAGTACACTCACGGGCACTCCAGGGAGGTCAACAAAGGAGAGAAAACCGTGGGCTGGGTTAGTCAGGGACTAATAATTGTTAAAATGTATTGAGTATATTCTTTGTGTCAGGCACTCTTGTTGGCATGTTTCTTAAAGCAAATAATTTTAATGTTATTTCATCCATTCTTTTTTTTTTGGCCACGCCGTGCGGCTTGCAGGAGCTTAGTTCCCTGACCAGTGAGGAGGGAATCGAACCTGGGCCCCCTGCAGTGGCAGTGTGGAGTCCTAACCACTGGACCGCCAGGGAAGTCCCTGTTAGCATTTTTAATACGTCTCACTTTAATGCTCACAGCGGGCCTGTGAGGTGGCAAGTGTCATTTTCCCCATTTTACAGCTGAGAAAAGTGATGCACAGTTATGCCTCAGGTCACACAGCTGACGCTAATACAGACAGAATTTGAACCCACGCAGTCGGGCCTCCCAGGGAAGACTTCAGGAGGTTGAGATTAGTGTATGAGTCAGGACCGTCAGCCGCAAGGCACAGACTCACTCACACCAAAGTAGGGAAAGTCTCACATTACCGGGAGGTTCAGAGATGCCCTGCCTCCAGGTACAGCTGGGTCCGGGGGCCCAGACAATGGCCTCAGTGTTCCAGCGTCTATCTCCATCCCTCAGGCAAGCTTTCCCCAATGCAGCCAGCAGCTCCTGACCCACGTCCCATCACGTTAGCATCTTTCCTTTGCACCAAAACGCTCCTGGGGGGGCCTCTGATTGGCCCCGCCTGGTCACACGCTCACTCCGTGACTAGGGTGAGGGGTGGGTGGCCACAAGCACCACAAAACCCCACTGGGAAGGAGGGGAAGGTAACTAGATCGAAACCAGCAAAGTCCACTGCAAAAAGGGCAGACTTCAGCTAGAGGGGTGAAGAAGGACCTGGTGCAGAGACGGTCAGATATTTTGCAGCAATTCAAAGAGAGGACTTGAGATGGAGCCGGAGGGGCTCTTATGGTGGTCACATTAGGGTTGTTTTTGATGGAGGAAGGATCTGGGTTTGTGGGCAATTATGGTTTTGTTTCTGGAAGAGGACGATTCCTCACCGGCCCTTGCTGAGGTGAGACTGGGGTGACGATCTAGTCGGTGCTGGTTGGAGCAGGCTTGGAGGTGAGGCTTTGGGGTGATTGATTGGCTCAGGGGGTGCTGATGGGGTTGGGATCGGTGAGGAGGGTGGGAATGGTGCTGGGGACGGTGTGGTGGCAGAGGTGGGAGGTGACGCAGCAGGACGGTCTGGAGGCTTCAGGAGATGGTTGAATTGTGGGTCTTGGGTCTGAGATGGGCTGATGAGCGAGCTGGGCTGTGGTTAGGGATGTGGGCAGCAATGGCATGTCAACGTGCAGTTAGGGGGGAACATAAGGGAGGTGCACCGTGCTGCACATGGGCTGGACTTGGTGGAAATGATGTGTTGCGAGAATTAAACATTTCGTGAGGGATGTGATGGTGGGGCGGGGGGGGAGGTACCACTTTTAGAGCGGATGATGGAACTCTGTGTGGGGGTGAGGAGCTGACGATGGGTGTTCTGTGGGACGTGACGGTTTCGTAGCGTAACAGAGGTGGAAGGACTTAGCTGCACTCTTATGGAGGAGGATGGAGGCCAAACCCATCCAGTGGTTGCAGCTGGATGTAAGCCCTCATTCCCAGACCCATTCTCTCTTTTTAAAAATTACTTTTTATCTCTTCACAGTATTACATGCATATAATTTAAGAAGTAAACAGGGCTAACATCTCTTCACCAAATGCAGTTGTTCCTTGTCTCCTTCCACCTTCTTCTTCTCAGAGGCAACCACTTTTAGCTGTTTCTTCTAGCGATTTTGCATCTCATGGGCCTGAGTAATGTTCGTATTTTTGACTCTTCCATTGTAGACATTTTCCATTGATTTCCTATTTGGTAAATAAGAATTTAGCTCTCTTATATGGCCAACCATGGCATTCTACCCAGCCAACCCCCTCAATATTTCTCGTGGTAGACATACTATCAATAGTACCTTACCAGGGGTCTTCCCTGGTGGCACAGTGGTTAAGAATCCACCTGCCAGTGCAGGGGACACGGGTTTGAGCCCTGCTCCGGGAAGATCCCACATGCCACGGAGCAACTAAGCCTGTGCACCACAACTACTAAGCCTGTGCTCTAGAGCTCGTGTGCCACAACTACTGAGCCCTTGTGCCACAACTACTGAAGCCCACGCGCCTAGAGCCCGTGCTCCGCAACAAGGGAAGCCACCGCAATGAGAAGCCCCCGCACCGCAACGAAGAGTAGCCCCCGCTCGCCGCAACCAGAGAAAAGCCTGCGCGCAGCAATGAAGACCCAACGCAGCCAAAAATAAATAAAATAAATAAATAAATAAATAAATAGTACCTTACCAGTGTTCTTTCAAAAATGTCTTATGCCTATAATAATATACATACATGTATGCGTGTAGCAGGCAGGATAATGGCTCTGCAAAGACGGCCACATCCTAATCCCCTGAACCCGTGAATGTGTCACCTTATGTGGCAAAAGAGACTTCACAGATGTGGTTAAGTTAAGGATCTTGAGATGGGGAGATTTATCCTGGATCATCGGGGTGGGCCCAGTGTCGTCATCAGGGTCCCTGAAAGTGAGAGGCAGAGGCAGGAGGCTCAGAGTAATGTGGTGGGAGAAAGACTGGCCATTGCTGGCTTTGAGGATGCAAGGGGGCCAGGAGCCAAGGAATGCGAGCAGCCTCTCGAAGCTGAAAAAGTTAAGAAAATGGAACCTCCCCAGGGCCTGCAGAAAAGCATGCAGCCCGCCAACACCTCGATTTCAGCCCAGTGACGAGAACCATTTTGGACTTCTGACTTCCAGAACTGCAAGAAACAAATTTGTGCTGTTTTAAGCCATTAACTTTGTGGTAATTTGTAACAGAAGCAATAGGAAATTAATACACCAGGTAATATGTCTACATCCACATACATACATACAAACATGAATACTTATGTATGTTATGTACACATACTTGTTAAATCAGCTAATGCAACTATTCACAGCTGAGCTTTATACTGTATTACAATAGTTTCCTTTTTTCCCCCTGAAATGAATAATTACCTTGTTTCTTTTTCTTAATTCACTTTTGTCATTTTAAAAAATTATTTATTTATTTATTTAATTTGGCTGCCCTGGGTCTTGGCTGTGGCACGCAGGATCTTCACTGCTGCATGTGGGATCCAGTTCCCTGACCAGGGATCGAACCTGGGCCCCCTGCATTGGAAGCGCAGAGTCTTAACCACTGGATCACCAGGGAAGCCCCTACCTTGTTTCTTTATCTGCCTTATTTTCTTTATACCTTTTGCCCATTTCTGCTACACCTCCTAATAGCTGTCTGTATGGCTTCCACGAGGGCGGTCACATCAAGTGTTATGTTTCAGTTCCATTTTTTGAGTTATCCGCTCTATTGCTCTCGGGGCGTGTGGCATAGTTAGCTGCCGTCCGGTGACTTCTTTTTGTTGTCCTCCTTGGCATTCCCTTTGCCTTCCTTCTGGTTGGAATTCCTGTTTTCTGGAGCCCATGTCTTCTTGCTTGTTTTACTCCCCCGTTTGGAGCCCATTGCCCAGGACAGGTCTTCATCTTTATCCAAATCCATTCAGTTCCTGAGTTCAGACCACAGAGTAAAAACAGCGAATGACACCTGTAGTTTTGTCAGGTTAAAAAGACAGTTCAGGCTTCCCTGGTGGCGCAGTGGTTGAGAGTCTGCCTGCCGATGCAGGGGACACGGGTTCGTGCCCCGGTCCGGGAAGATCCCACGTGCCACGGAGCGGCTGGGCCCGTGAGCCATGGCCGCTGAGCCTGCGCGTCCGGAGCCTGTGCTCCGCAACGGGAGAGGCCACAACAGTGAGAGGCCCGCGTACCGCAAAAAAAAAAAAACCAGTTCAGTGGAAGCAGCTTAAGTGTCCATCGACAGATGAATGGATAAAGAAGATGTGGCACATATATACAATGGAATATTACTCAGCCATAAAAAGGAACGAAATTGAGTTATTTGTAGTGAGGTGGATGGACCTAGAGACTGTCATACAGAGTGAAGTAAGTCAGAAAGAGAAAAACAAATACCATATGCTAACACATATATATGGAATCCAAAAAAAAAAAAAAAGGTTCTGAAGAACATAGGGACAGGACAGGAATAAAGATGCAGACGTAGAGGATGGACTTGAGGACACGGGGAGGGGGAAGGGTAAGCTGGGACGAAGTGAGAGAGTAGCATTTACATATATACACTACCAAATGTAAAATAGATAGCTAGTGGGAAGCAGCCCCATAGCACAGGGAGATCAGCTCGGTGCTCTGTGACCACCTAGAGGGGTGGGATAGGGAGGGTGGGAGGGAGACGCAGGAGGGAGGAGATATGGGGATATATATTTATGTATAGCTGATTCACTTTGTTATACAGCAGGAACTAACACACCATTGTAAAGCAATTATACTCCAATAAAGATGTTAAACAAAAAAACAAAGAAAACCCCAAAAAGATACATGTACCCCCATGTTGACAGCAGCACTGTTCACAATAGCCGAAACATGGAAACAACCTGAATGTCCATCGACAGCTGAACAGATAGAGATGTGGCACATGTATGCAACGGGGTACTACTCAGCCATGAAAAAGAACAAAAAAGGCCATTTGCAGCAACATGGATGCAACGTGAGATTGTCATACTAAGTGATAGTATTATCATGCTATCCACTAAGATTATCATACTTTCTCAGAAAGAGAGAGGCGACTATCATATGGTATCACTTATATGTGGAACCTCAAATAAGGCACAAATGCCCTATCTACAAAACAGAAACAGACTCACAGACATAGAGAACAGATTTATGGTTGGCAAGAGGGAGGGGGGAGGGAGAGGGATGGACTGGGAGTTTGGGGTTGGTAGATGCAAACTATTACATTTAGAATGGATAAACAATAAGGTCCTAATGTATAGCACAGGGAACTATATTCAATAACCCGGGATAAACCATAATGGAAAAGAGTATAAAAAAGAATGCGTATGTGTGTATAACTGAGTCACTGTGCGGTGCAGTAGAGATGGGCACAACATTGTAAATCAACTCTACTTCAATTTAAAAGAAGAAAAAAGCTCAGTGGTAGAGGGCATGGTGGTGCCCTTCCATGGTGAAAGCACTGCAAGTTGGAGTCTTCCCTCGGATGTCTAGTGGTCCTTGGTTGTCCTTTCAGGGTTAAGAACAGGGGACTAAAAAGCGGATTGGAAGCTGGCTGACTTGCAGATCCACACTGGCTGACCTAAACAAGCCATTTGGAAACCATGTGGGTTCTGGTGTCAGTATCTGTATGCTTAGGCCTTTCTTCTCGCGCTGGTAAGATTCTCCAGAGAAGAAGGTAAGGTCTGGCTGCCACTATTCTAGGAGCGCAGTGGGGGACTAGCCTGGGGGACTCAACCTCAGCCTTGAAAATAACCTTCATCTCCTTGGTTTTTGTTTATTACTCTCGCTGTCAACGGTGCTTGTTGCCTCTCTGCGCAAAGACCCTCTGTTTTGTGCTCTCTAGAGGGTAAATCTTCAGACTTCTGGGGGAGGTGGATTTAGGGATTTTACTTCTTTCATTCGATCCTTTTTATTTTCACACATGCATCCTCTTCACCCCTGGTCCCGGAGATACATGGTGCTATCATGCCACGTGTCTTTAAAGGACTCTGTTATAAATCACTTGTCATGTTGCTTGTCTGAAATTTGCCCGCCACAAATCTGCTTTCCAGACCCCCACATTTTGTTGGTGGTGTCTCCTCTCTGTTCAGCCCAATCTTGTGACTTTATGTCTTCTTTATTTTATTTTTTTCTGGCCGCACCGTGTGGCATGCGGGATCTTAGTTCCCCAACCAGGGTTCGAACCCGTGCGCCCTGCAGTGGGAGCACGGAGTCTTAACCACTGGAACACCAAGTAAGTCCCTTTATGTCTTCTTTAAAAAGTCTTTCTGCTACATTGGATTTAGAAGGTGGCGCACTTGGGTGTGTAGATTCAAAATCCCATTCCTCTTCCACAGCAGTTTTGTAACTGGAGCGGTGAGGATGGTGACCATGTCAGTTGTGATACCAAGACATTTTCATGATAGGATTCCTCAAAACAACTTTTTTTAAGTTGTTATAAAATTATTCATGGCCACTGTGGACGTTAGCAGTATAAAGGAGAAAATAAAAGCTGCCTATTTTGGCGGTAGGGCTCTTGGCAAGGGTTTTTATTTGGTGGTGGTTTTGTGGTGCAGCCCTTGGCACGCGTGAGGAGGATGCTTTGGTGCCGGGAGCAGCAGGGCCGTCATGTCAGGGTAGACACACGCTGCTGTGTTGGGACCGTGGACCCAAGAGCAGGTCTCTTCCCTCGGCAGGACTGCTTGGGAGAAGAAGGAAGCTTCTAAGGACGGGCGGGAAGCGCAGTGTTCAGGCCTGGACCTTGGCCACCACAGTGGGCTCTGGAGCTGTGCAGTGCATGGCCTGTCCAGCCATGTGCTGGATGGTCTTAGATGATGCTGGGTGGCTTTGAGGGACACTTACTGACAAGGCTGTTCCATTGAGTTACACAAAGGAACCGAAAGACTGACCCAGGTCAGCTGTGTTTGCTGTGAGACAGCGTGCAGCTCATGTCAGAGGGGTGAGCAGAGGAAGGGGCGGAGGAAAGAGCCTTTCCTTTCCTTTCCGGGGTGTCTGCCGTCAGGGTCAACACCCTGTGATGTTCTGCATTTCCCTCCTGCTTCCTTCCTCTTGTCACTAGCCACCAGAGGTTCTCTGAAAGTTTTTTCTTACAGAAGCCCCTGGATGTTTCTAGGCCTCAGGGCAGCATTGAGACACATATCCGGGAGAGGGCTATCTGCCCCTGACTTACTTTGTGCCTGGCTCGGACTCCATTATAGGGCTCTCGGGGCTCCTGGAGATGGCCCAGCCTCGTAGGATCCTGCCCTTTGCCTTTGGGGCCTCCAACAGCTTGGCAGGGCAGGGCTAGAAGACGTTCTCGAAGATCATCTAGTCGACCTCTTCCATTTTATGGATGAGGAAGCTAAGGGCCAGAGGAGTTCTTCCCGGGTTCAGTGTTCTTCCCAGCCAGACCCTGCCTCTCTCAGCTTGCTCATCCTTTTGAAGATTTTGATGTGGTGGGTGATCGGGGATATTTGTGCTAACAGACAAGGGGTGGGTTTGAGGGGGACTCGCGGGCTGGCTGATGATGGCCAGGAGCCTTGTGGAGTTCTGGGTTGGCCCGGTTGTCTGATGGGCTCTCGGGGTCGTTTCCATGGGGTGGTGTAAGCTGGGGGGCGGAGCTTCACAGAGATGCCCTCAGAGCCCTAGAGTCAGAGATCTGGATTCAAGCCTCTGCCCTGACACTGAAACACGGGTAAGCCTTAGCCTTTTGCAGCCTTAGATTCAATAGTAGATGGTACTAATACTTGTAGCTGCCCAAAGAGGAAGACCCGTCCCGGGCTTTGCACCGCATGGGACACACGGATTTGCTCTCCCTCCTGCACCCGCATAGCAGACGTTCCTCGGCCCAGCACTGCGCCCAGCCTGGACCAGCGCTACACCTGCGGCTTCCTTAGGGCTCACCTGGGGGTGGGTGGGAGCACCTTCAGCCTGTCCAGGCTCTAACTTATGGGGCCCCTCGTGTCCGGGCCCTAAGGAGGCTCCTCCCAGCGCCAGCTTCCCCCTCCACACCCCCTCACCTCCCAGCCCAGCGCCCATCCCTGGGGAGGGGCTGCACCCGTGGGAGACCCAAGCCTGCGCCTTCTCCGGTTCCTGGTTTTCCAGGGAGCTCTGGCTGGAGGGGGATGGGAGAAGCAGCCCTGGAGTGGGGGGGGGGGAGCGGGGGAAGCAGAACCGGGAACTGGAAGTGGAAGGGTGTGGGTGGGCCCGGATCCAGCCTGCCTCCCACTTTCCTCCTCCTGCCAGGCCCCTCCCCGTGCTGGCTGGCCCTCGGAGGCAGGGGCTGGGCCCAGGCTCCTCCTGGGGGGCGAAGAGCCGGAGATCTCTCTGCGGCTCCTCCGAACCAAGGGGGTGAAGCCACGACCCCCCCCCCCCCGCCCCAGCTGAGGCCTGTGGCCCGGCCTTTGTTAGTTCACTGGCGAGAGGCCCGCACCTGAAGCAGGGAGGCCGAAAAGCCCCTAAAATTCAGCCATGTGCGTTCGCAGGGCCCCCTGGAGCCCACAGTTCCCCAAGGCAGGTGGGGCTGGTTCGCGGGGTGCCGGGGGAGCGGCCTGGCATCCTCCCTCGCTCGGTGCGGCTGCTGCCTCGCCCCCTGCCCCACCGCGGGGCGTCCCCTGGACAGCCCTGCAAACCCAGGCCTTCAGCCTGGCCGCAGTCCGGGTTCACCCTCAGCCTTCTCCGGGCCCAGGCGCCGGCCCTAAAGTGAGGTGACATTCATCTCACTACATCCTGTGACTGCGGCTCACTTCCTCCACGTGGTGGGGGCGGGGTGGGGGTAGGGGCGCAGGGAGGACAAATCAGAAGGAAAATGTAGCCGGCTGGGGACCTCTGGGATTTCCCGGGGGGGCGGGGGGGGGAGGCTGCGGGAAGCTTTCAAAGGAAAGAACAGCCGTGAATGAAGAGACGGGAGGGGGCGGGAGGCGGCTGGAAGTCCCACAAGTGGTGCCCACTGTGCCTCGGCAACTGTCGCGTGTTGGAGGCAGGTGCGGCCCTCCTGCCGATTCGGCCTCGGTGCCCGCATCGCTGGGTGCCGGGTCGGCCTGCGCCTGGGAAAAGGAGTCAGGCCAGTGTGGCCCCGGGGCCGAGGGTCTGGCCCTGGGAGCCGGTGGCTGTCAGCTGGGGCCTGGGGTGGAGGTGACTTGCCCTGCTGACCCCTCTTCTCTTCCCCCCACAGGTGGAGCCACGGGAAGCCCAGCCCCACAGACAGCCTGAGGCCACGTTTCACCCTCGGCGCCGGGATCTATGTTTAAGTTTTAACTCTTGCTTACCAAGACCACGATAATTCCTTCCCCAGAGGCCAGCAGCCCCCCAGCCCCGCGCAGCCCCAGCCTGCCTCCCACCGCCCAGCTGCGCGCGATGCCCGCCAGCGGCCCCGGGGACGCCAGCGGCCCCGCTCCGGAGCGGGGGGAGGAGGAGCGCAAGGTGAGCAGCCGGCTCTGCTGGGGGTGCTGGGCGCTGGACCGCACCGCTCCGTCTTCACACGGGCCTGTAGGGAAGACCTATCTCCCTGTTTTGGTGATGAGCAAACTGAGGCTTGGAGAGGTTAAATCCTGGTGGTCAGGCTCCGGGACCCAGTCTTCAACCCCTGTGGTGTGTGAGCAGAGCTTCAGACCCCAGGCGTGTGCGTTTGTTAGGGCTGGCCTTGCAGGGTCCTCACATCTGGCTTCCTTTCTGGATCGGCCTCTTACTAGCTGTGTGTCCTCAGGTGAGTCACTTTACCTGGGTTAGCTGCCTCTGTTTCCCCAGGGGGGTTAGTAGCTTTGGGGAGGCCAAAGACAAGTTCAGGGGGCTCTGTAGATGGGAGGCCTCGTGAGGGCTCCCCCGGTGGCACAGACAGCGAGGCTCACCGTGGTGCGTGGCGCGCTGTGTGCTGTGTGCTCAGGGCGGCACCAGTCACAGTGGAGATGGTGATTTCCCTCCCCTGCCCCATCCCTGGTGCTGAGCAAGTGTCACTTCTGGCCATGGAGCTAGTGACCTCCTTGTTTTTGGAGCCCCATGAGGGGTGACCTCTTCACCCTTCTGCTCAACTCCAGGATGGGCCTAAATCAGTTAGAGGAGATGCCAGCAGACTGGTAGGTGTCCCTGCTGGCTTTCGACAGGCAACCTCGGGACCTCACCAAGCCGTGTCCACCTGTAGGCAAAGCCATTCGAATCCCCAGCACGTGGACTCTTTTTCCCTTCTGTGGAATGGTAGACCCTGCCGCCACCCTTCCAGGGAAGCTGTGCCAGCCAACGGCCTTCCTGGGGTGTCCCATCTGTCATGCCCTGGTCCCCGCAGTTCCCTCTGCCTGTTCTCCTCTCCCTGAGCGGGAGTGAGGGGTGGTGATACTTGGTGGTATCTGAGAGCTTCTGGGGCACAGTTTGTCCTCCTGGAACCAGGGTGGACACCTGACACTAGGTGTGGGACCACTGAGCGCTCTGAGGGGGTCAGCTCTGGTGATCCGCCATCAGCGGCAGTTCCGAGACATGCTTCCTGCCCACCCTCCCGCCGCGCGTGCTCAGCTCCTTCTGGGCTTGCTCATTCTTAGAGCCAGTTTCTGCCTTCTGGGTGGTTTCCATCCATTTGGTCCTTGAGGACAGCCCTTGAAACAAGTGGGGCAAGGACAGATGGCCCTGGTTTGGAGATGAGGAAGCTGAGCCCAGCTTACCAGTGGGGGTCCAGATGAGAGCCTGCTCTCCTGTGTCGGAGTCCTTTTCACTGCCCCACCTGCATGGGTCCTGTTACGGACACACACACACACACACACACACACACATGCACGCATGTGCGCGGATGCGTGCACGAAGCCCAGACACCTGTCTTTCCAGCCCAGGATCCTGCAGAGTGCCACGGGACTGGGGACCATGTATACCCCCAAGCTGGGAAGAAAGTGCATGCTGCAGCCCACTGGGTGGGGCTCCTAGGGGTTACAGGTCAGTCCCTTTCTTTCTGATCCCGCGGACTCAGGCGGCAGCAGACCCAGACCCTGCCGCCATAGAGTCAGGGCCACCTGCACCCACCTGTGCTCTTGAGTGGCAGCCGTGGCCATGGATAATTCCCTTCCCTCCTTGGGCCTGGCTTTGCTCCTCCGTTAGATTAGGTGACCCTGACCCCTCCCCCGGTCCGATGTCCTGACTGGTGCTGACACAGCTCCGTGTCCATGCACTTGCAGTTGGTGGTCAGCTGCCCCCCGCCCCCCAGTTGGAGGAGGAGGGGCAGCCAAGCCACATTTCTCCTGTTACTGGACAGGGCTTCCCTGGGCTGCAGAGCCCCCGGCCCCTCCCATGGAGAGCCGCAGACAGGCTCTCCATCATGACAGTTCAGGACAGGGAAAAAGCACTGGACAGAGGGTCCCGAGTCCCGGGCCCCAGGCCTGAAGATGTCACTTATTGGAGATGTGGCTTCAGGCCCTCTGGGCTTGCGTTTGCTCAGCTGTAAAATGGGGATAGTAACTCTAGCTGTGCCTGTTTTATGGGGTGGTTGTGGAAGTCAGATGAGGTCACGGGCATGGAGTGAGTGCCCTGCAAACAGCAAAGTCTGGTCCAATTATGAGGGATTACGATTGCTATTATTATCTACCCATAGTAACTGTTCTGGCTCAAGAGGCAACAAACACACACCCAGGCCCAGAGCCTGGTGCTGATAGAGGGAGCTGACAGATGGGGGCTGGGGTATGGGGGGCGCTCTCCCCGGTGTGCATGCTGGCTCACCTGGTACACCTCCCTGGCACCGCTGGGCTGGTTCTCGTGCAGCCCCCAGGAGGGCAGGCAGAGACGCTGACAGCTGCCCACGGCGGCCCGTGAAAGCCAGGCCTGGGGCAGGGGTGCCGTGTGGCTGCAGAGTGGAAGATGGGTTTGGGCCACAGCCCAAGGAGTCTGGCAGAGTTTCCAGGGGCACCTGGCACAAAGGAACTGTTTGGTGAGCCAGAGGGCAGGGGTGTGGCTGCCCACTGGCCCCTTCACCACCTGGCCCCATGTGCCCTTCCCGCCTGCCCCTCCCCCCCCCCACCGGCCACGCCTCCCTGTACCTTTCACTCCAGTACTTCCTGGAGCTGCCAGGCCTTTGTTTATGCTGCTTCCTCTGACTGATGTGCCCTTTCCCTAATTTTCTCTCCTCTCTGATCAAAGCCCTGGCTTCAGTCTGTCTTGAATTACAGAGAGAACCATTGGTTCTCAAAATGTGATCCCTAAACCAGCGGTACCAGCAGCACCTGGAAGGCTTAGAAATGCAAAAGCTCGGGCCCCACCCTAGACCTGCTGAATCAGAAACTCTGGGGAGGGGACCTAGCAATCCTTGTTTTTACCAACCCTCTAGGGGATTTGAGAAGTACTGGTGTGGATAATATCCAGCCCCGCAGCTGCCCCAGGAGGGCAGGACCCCAGCCACCGTCGTCTGGGTGGATCTTCAGGGCCCGACTAGCGCACAGTAGGTGCTCAGGGAGTATCTTGTGGATAGGATGGAGAGGAAGATGAGAGTGGATAAGACCCCTTCACAGGAGAACAATCCCAGAGCCCTGATCAAACAGGCAGGGTGCAGAGCTGTGCGTGGTAGGCTGAGGCAGCCGTGCCTGTTCTTGGCAGTGCAGAGAGGCCTGTGTATGTGGTGTCCTCGTGGCACTGCCCAGCAGCCTCCGCAGCCCTACTGTCCATGTGTTGGGCAGGGACGGGGCAGCTTGGGGAGCCTGGGAGGAGGCAGGCTAGGTGGGGGTGGTGGTGAGGAGGGATGCCGAGCCCTGGGACTCTGGCAGTGAGGGTCGGCTGGGTAAATCTGGCCACAGAAAAGGGAGGGGGAGCTGGCCTTATGAGAGATGGGAAGGGAGGTGAGCATCAGGAAGTCCAGGAGCCTTGGTTCTGGCTCAGAGGGGATCATGGAGATATGGTGCCAGGCCCTGTGTAGAGGGGAGAGAGGGAGGCAGAGGGAGCAGGACGGGGGACCAAGAGCATTCCAAGCCCGGGGCTGGAAGGGCCTCCTCAGATCCCCAAATGTGAATCAGTGCCTGGCCAGGAGTCCAAGCCCCGGGCTGGGCCCCGATCTTGCTGTTCCCCTCCTTCCTCGGGCCTCAGAAGCATAACAGATGCATTGAGTGCCGACTATCTGCCAGGTGCTCTTTTAAGCTCTGTACTTGCGTTATCTTATTTCATTCTGACAACTGCTCCATAAGGCAGGCTCTATTATTTTCATCACTCTATCTTATTAAAGACTAAACTGATGCTCAGAGAGGTTAGGTCACTTGTCTAAGGCCACACAGCTAGTAAGTAGTGGTGCTGGGATTCGAACCCCGGCTCCTGTGCCCTTTCAGGCTGCCTCCTATGTGAAGGGGGATGGAATGGATGGTGCCTCCCAGCTGTGATGTTCCATAGTCCTATCCAAGTTTCTTCTGAAAGTCGGGATGGTCAGAGAATGCTTTTCTCTGCATAGCAGTGCTCTTGCCCTGGGGTCGCTGTTGGGGGCACTTCATCTCCAGCAGGAGCTCACGTACACAGGCTAGTATGTGTGACTGGCTATACGTGCGCACGCACATACACACACATACCAGGTACATACTCTTATGTGTGGAAGACACTGCTGTGGACACGTTGCTTCTTTCCCTTCCTCCTTCCTCCTTCCCTCCCCTCCTCCTTTTCAGACTTAGGTACCTTTCCAGGTACCTGGCACATAGTAGGGCTCCACGAGTTTGTTGGGTGAACTGAATATACCTTGCTGGAGGACCTAGTAAAGGGAAGGGGATAGGAAGATACAAGGATGGGTAAGCCATGCCTGCCCTCTGGAGGAAAGAGGCCACTCCTGGACGGCTCGCCCTGAGCTCACCCTCTCCTGCTGGGTAGGAGAAGCACCTGTTGGGGGGGTACATATTTGTGCTGGGGGAGCACAGCAAGTGTGCCCGTGTGTGTGTGTGTGCATGCCTGTGTGTATATGTATGCACGTATGGCCAGTGCTGTGGCCAGGGCTCCTCCCTTCTCACCTAGGTCCAACCCAGAGGCCTGGCGTACGGATTTCCCTCGGGCGCCGACCACTTCCTGCACTCCGGTTCCGAAGTTCAAGGGCATCCTTGGGTGGGGTTCCCCCGGCTCCACGCTCAGCTGTTCTTGCTGGCCCACAGATCTGGTGCCCGCCCCGGGCATGCCCTGCCTTTAGAGCACTCAGATGCTCACACACGGTCACTCGGCCTGCTCTTTGCTTTAAAATCGTCACTATAGGGGTCGTTGAGGGAGCATCCCTCTTACACATTTAAACAGTTCCAGTAAAGGCAGCTTTGCCCTTACCTCTTCGGGAACACAGCTAATAATAATGGCGTGTCCGTTTTTAGCTCAGTGGAGTCGATTAGATGCTTGCGCATGGAGAGCAGGCAAGTGATGTAAACAGTGCCCACCCCAGAGCTGACTGGGACCTCCATTTTAGGGTTCGGGTTCTCTAAAATTCTCTAAGTTAACTGCTATTACATGTCAAGTTTAACTCTGCAGTCAATACAGTCTTGAGTGGGGGTCGGTTGGACTCTGGAGATAGACCTGTGTTTGAACGTGGACTCAGCTAGGTGACTGCTGAGTGGCGAAATGAGAGATTTCCGTGAGATGGTGTGTGTGAGTGGTTAACACGGTGGCACAAATTTAGTCTTGTAATTTATTTTGGATAGTTAACTAGCTGTCTATCTATCTATATACTTACCTTCCTCCCCATCTACCTGTCTCTCTGTCTGCCAACCTATCTGCACATTTGTGGTGAAGATCCACTGCAGCCCCGAGGACTGAGAGGCATGGGAGAAGAGTGGGGACAATGCAGACGAGGGTGTGAATGGTGTGGGTTTAAAGTCCCCTGAGAGCCCACGGCCTATGGCCCCCTCTGTCTTTACCCACTGAACAGAAGCAAAACTGAGGCAAGTTGCAGGATGACCTAACTCCTTTTTTTTTTTTTTTTTTTTGGCTGCGTTGGGTCTTCGTTGCTATGTGCGGGCTTTCTCTAGTTGCAGCGAGGGGGGCTACCCTTCATTGTGGTGCACAGGCTTCTCATTGCGGTGGCTTCTCTTGTTGCAGAGCGCAGGCTCTAGGCACCTGGGCTTCAGTAGTTGCAGCACGCGGGCTCATTAGTTGCGGCACGCAGGCCCTAAAGCACGTGGGCTTCGGTAGTTGTGGCTCGCGGGCTCTAGAGCACAGGCTCGGTAGTTGTGGCGCACGGGCTTCGTTGCTCCGCAGCATGTGGGATCTTCCCGGACCAGGGCTCGAACTCGTGTCCCCTGCATTGGCAGGTGGATTCTTAACTGCTGTGCCACCAGGGAAGTCCCAGGATGACCTAACTGCTGATGGCAGGGGCTATGCTACCTTCAGAGGCTCGCATGCGGGGCCACGGCCGGGCCCAAGGTCCCTCAGGTCTGGGCTGGGGTTGGAGCCCATCCCGGCCAAGAAGCAGGCCCCACAGGGCCTGGGCGGGGAAGCTGAGCTCAGCTCTGCAAAGGGAAGAGGGCCGGCGGGGAGCTGAGCAAGAGTGGGTGTCCCAGGATGACTGAGAAATGGGAAGATATCCTTCCTTTCTGGCACCTGGACTGGGCACAGGGCCTGGTCATGTCCTGCAGCTGCCTCTGTGGAGAGCCACAGGGCTCTTAGGGCTGTTACTTACAATCACCCCCCTTAGCATGTGCGCGGTGTGCAAGGGCGTCTAAAGGAGTTTCCTTTGCCCAGCAATTAACTCACCTACTCCTCACAGTCACTGGAGGATCCCCATTTTACAGATAGGGAGTTGAGGCTTAGAGAGGTTGAGAAACTTGGTAACAGTCATGTGGCTACGAAGTAGATTTTTCTGGATTCTTTCCATCCACCAAGGGAGGGTGGCCGGTGGGGTGGGAAGGAGATGGTGGGCTGTGCAGAGCCCGGGTGGGCTGCTGAAGGAGCGAGGGCGAGGGGGCTTGGGGTGGCTGCTAGCAGAGTGGGCGCGCTCCATCCCAGCCCTCGGCACAGCACAGGCACTTGTGTGTTTATGTGTCGTCTCTCCCTCTGAACTGAGTTCCCTGTTTGCTTATCTTTATATCTGGTACATAGCTGGTGCTCGGTAAATGTTTTTGAGCACATCCATGGGCCTGGCCTTATGGTGGCCCTAGGACCACAGGGGTGGGCACAGCTGGGCTGCAGTGGGCTGGGTATGTGCTGGGGGGAGTCTCCGTTCCGGAAGGCGGTGAGGCCCCAGCATGGTGCACGGGGTGCGGAGGGCCTGGGGAAAGCCCACAGTGCGCAGGTGCCTGGGAGCTGTGCGGGTGTCGGAGGGGCCATCAGGACACGGACGCTGCCTTCTGGGAGCATGGCCTTTTGGGAGTCATGGAAGACCTTCCTCGATAATTATAATACGAAGCCCACTGAGCAGTCAGTGAATATCTGTTGAATATTGTTGAGTAGTTGAAACAAAGGACTGATGAGCTTTGGGAGGTGACCGAGAGCAGAAAAGACGGGGGGCTTGGGAGGGCTGCATGGAAGTGGGAGCACCTACAGCAATTCCCGGTGCCCCTGCCCTCCCCGCCCGTCCTCCTGCAGCTCACCCTGCAGCCCGGCCTGTGCCTGCCATGCGTGTGTGTGTGCATGTGTGCGCGCGTGTGTGCGGGGTGCTCTGCGGAGTCGTGGGCCTGGTACTCAGGCACCCAGAACGGGGCTCTGCCTGCCAGAGAAGCCAATTCGTTTCACTGAATTCCACGACCACAGACAGGCCCTGGGAGGCCAGCCAGCCAGCTGGCAAAGGCTGTACGTGCTTCTTGTCCCAGGGGGCCCGGGCAAGTGGCCGGCTAGATCCGGCAAGTTCATCCCCTTGACTCAAACACCAACTTGAGACATCTGCTCAGCGGATGCTGGGTCAGTAGCATCCGGTGTACGCTCTGAAGGGAGCACGTATGTCTGGCTGGCCGGCTGGCTCTGGGTGAGGGCCTCGTGGGATGTGTCTCTCTTAGCGGGAGGGGTCCCCGTCTAGGCATGAGGCCCCTGAGACAACTGCGTGTGGATGTATGCGTGTGAATGCCAGAGCATACCTTTACCTTGGCTTGCCTGCCTGCTCATCGTCGTGCATATGTACACGTGTCAGGGGCACACGGCATCGTAGGGTATGGTGGCATGTTGCTGTGGAAAGACCCGAGGGCTGGGAATCAAAAGATTTAAATTTTGGTTCTAAAGGCCTCCCTTGCTGGCTCTCTGGTCTCTGAAAGTTAGGTAACCACTCTGAGCTTCAGATTTCCCGCCTGCGTAATGGAAAAAATAAAACCAGCTCTACTTTCTGTAAAGCATAAGAGTAAAATGAAATAACGTACGTGAAAATGCTTTGTTAATTACCATGTACTGTACCAACGTGAGATTATTGTCATCATGGCCCAGCTCCTCAGAATGCGAAGTTGTGTGTGGCCTAAAATAATCCATCCAGTGAGCTGTGTTAAAATGTAGGTCAAATCATAGCCTCAGAAGTTGAGAGAGGCTGATGGTAACCACCTAATCTAACAGGCCACCAAATGTAGAGGGGCTTTGAAAACTGTAAAGAGTTACATAAATTGAAGTGACATGATTACGTTTAAGACTAGAAAATACGTTTTAGTCATCCTGTTTCCTGACTTTGAGTCATAAAGATGAGAACGGCACTGGATCCTCCTGCTTGGCTGTATTCGTGCACATTTGTGGATTCGTACACGTGTCTCTCTCTGTGTGTATGGACTTGTTTATTGAACATCTACTATGTGACAGTCACTCATCAAGTATTTTGAGTGCCTGCCCTGTGCCAGGTGCATCGCTCTAGGCACTGGGGACGAAGCCAAGGTGAATAAGACAGAGTTCCTTTCCTCGAGGGGCTTCTGGCTTGGTCATGATGATAGCTGGTAGTTGCAGTGCTGGATAGTGGGTGCTATGGGAGAGGAAGGACCCATAGACTCAGTCTAGGTGGGGTATGGGAAGGAGGGGCCCAGGGGAAGGGAATCTAGGAAATGAGGTTGGAAAAGTGAGGCAGAAGCAAGGGTCTGTGCCAATGTCCCAGGGAGGGAGCAGCCCACATTTGCACCTGGTGTGGTCGGTTTACGATGGGTGGGAAGTGCCGGCCAGATCCTAGGGCCTTCCTCCACCGGGGCTAAGGAGCTTGGCTTGATCCTGCAGGGCCCTGGGAGCCCCCTCAGCAAGGGCTTAAGCTCTGTGGAGTGACGTAATCAGCTTTGCATTTTGGAAGGATCACGGAGCCCCAGTGTTCCTGAGTATCTCACTGCGGCGGTACCAGCCAGATGCTGGGGTTTGTCTGTAGCACTGAGTGATGGCTGCATATGCCGGGTGGTGAGCTGGGGTTTGCATGGGGGGGGGGAGGGACGGGGAGGAGGGAGGGATGCACGTTTGTGAATAGTTCTGGTCGGGACCTGGGAGCGGAGGAAGTTAGCGATTCTTGAGTGACTCTCATGTGTCAGCTTTCCATATACTACCTCATTTAATTGTTATACCATTGCTGTGAAGTAGATATTATTATCCCCATTTTGTAGGTGAGGAACGCTAGACTAGAGAGGTTAAATAGCTCGAAGGGACTAGGGAGTAAATAGCAGAGCAAAAAGTCCAGCCTGCCCCCTCCCCGCCCCAAAGCCCACCTCACTAGAATTTCTGCTCATTCCTGCCTCCTCCCA
The DNA here is from genome assembly GCF_005190385.1 of Monodon monoceros. Classification (NCBI taxonomy): domain Eukaryota; kingdom Metazoa; phylum Chordata; class Mammalia; order Artiodactyla; family Monodontidae; genus Monodon; species Monodon monoceros. The sequence goes on from NW_021703775.1 coordinate 68,850,056, forward strand.
CTGGGAGGACTGACTAATTCAGCCCCTTCACTTGACAGATGAGGAAACCAACCTGGGCTCAAGGCTGTTCCTGCTAAGTTTGTTACTGTTTTCCAACTGCTCCAAGTCACTGTGGATCAGACTCTTCCCTTTCAGAGTATTAGTGACGCCTCCCGACTCAGTGCTACTGGCAGATTTGATAAGCATATTTTACATTCCTTTGCTCAGCCCATCAGCAAAGATATTGAATGAAACAGGCCCCACGACAGATGCGAGAATGAACCGCTTGATACGCCTCCTTGAGGGGCACGCCCCGAGCCATCTGCTCACCCTTCTCAGTGTATTACCCCTCTCACTTGTGGGTGTGCATGCAGGCAGACCCAGAGCTGAAGGTATCGCCACCTCCCTTTGCCCCGCGATGTCGCTGTATCACGGAAGAATGACGTGTTGACCGAAAACGGCACGCTTTTCACAAAGCCGTGCTTCAGGGCTAGATGGAAAGGGTATGGGCCAGAGTCCCTCAGACCTCGGTGCCACTCCCCACCTGGACTCTCGTGGAGACTCGGTTTCCGAAGCACACCCCAGGGGTACCGGAGGGCAGAGTGTTGGACTGGGCATCAGGTGCCGTTCCCCGCTTGGGCCCCGAGGGATAGGCTCAGGACATGGCCCTGGGAGCTCCCCGTTCTCAATACATCAGGACCTGGACAGATGGTCTGGCATCAAGGTCTTCCACCTCTTCCTCTTGGGGGTGTTGCATTGAACTAAATTCAACAGGGAAGGATGTGCTGAGCACCTCCTGTGTGTCAGGCAGAGCACGTGTGTGGAGGTGAGGAATGACAGCAAGTCTCCAGATGGCACAGGGGTTGCCTATCAGGGGCCCCCCAAAGGCTTTCTCCATATGCTAATGGAAGCTGGGGCTTGGCGGTCCTGAAACAGCAGGTGTCTTTGTTTTTAGTCAGCACAGGCAGCCTGGTAATTGTGGTTCCTTAGTGCTGATCTGAGGCTCTGATTGGCTTTCCCGTCTCTGATTAGTTCAGAGCAAAAGTTTAGAAAATCAGATGAATCTCTTCTGTAAGAGATGCAGTGTGCTAAAAAATAGTTCAGAGCCCAGAATTTCTGGGTGGTAGGAGTCTTTTCAGACCCCATGGCCACCCAGACTGATCCTGACCCACCTCGGCACCCCCTCTTGGCTGCTACCTGTGCATTCCAGGCCCATGGGCCCGGCCACGAGCAATGGTCAGAGGCTTGGCTAGGTGTGGCCTAGTGCTCTGCAGGCAAGTACAGGGGCTGGGTGGGCCTCCTGCTGCCGGGGAATATGTAAGTCCTCTCATCGAGGGGCATATGGAAGACCCACTAAGTGCTGAGTCTGTTCTAGGCTCTGGGCATTCAGCAGTGAACAAAACAGGCAAGGGTACGAACCACTTAGTCATCTGTCTTCTTAAAAACCCGAGAAGCAGGCAGAATGGACACCTTCCTACCCCCATTTTATGGATGAGGAAACTGAGTTTCAGAGAGAACAGTCCTGGAACTAGCACATGGACAAGCCGGGCTCATACCCATTTTGCTTTGCTTTAAGCCCCATGCCTTTCCACGACCTTGCGTGGCCTCCAAATGTGTTGTAAATGCTGAGTTACCTGGTTGGCACGATCAAGACGGCGCCCTTTTAGCCGTGGTGTAACCTGACCAAAAGCACCACCTCAGCTGAAATGCACTGTACTTGGGTAGATTCAGTTGGAACTTTCACCAACGTTAAGCTGCATTGGTAATATTTTCTCTCTGTGTGATCCAAGTGATTGTTTCTTAAATGGGGGTGTCTGTGGGGTCTCAGAAGACAGCCCAGCACCGGCAGGCCTGGCTTACCATGGGGCATGTGGCCCTAGGCCCCCCTCCAGTCCAGGCCCACAGAGCTGTCATGGAGGCCTCCCCGCCACTTGGCTGTCCCCCACCTCGGCCTTTCTGCCCTCACAGTTTCTCTGCCATGTTTTCCTGAAAAGAGCCTCTCAAGGGTCTCTGGTCCTGGGGCAGCCTTTCTCTCACCGCCCTGGACCCTCACCTCCTGTCCACAGCCGGCACTAGGCTCCCTGTCCTTGGCTTCTTTTCCAGACCTTTCTCGGCTGGGTTCCTTAAACTGTCTCTCCAGCCCCTCTCCGGCTCCTTGGTCCTCACTGCTGTGTCATTCTGCACAGCTTCCCTCTGAGGCTGACCCTTTCCACCAAATCTCTCTGCGCTCGACTTCTTTGCATCTGTCGACTTTGCCTCTTGGGTTGGCAACTCCCTTTTTTCTTGTACCCACAATACACCGGCGTCCCCTTTCTGCTCCTCTGAACACTCTCTCCACCTCCTGCAACTTGACTGGAGTCTCCCCTCAGTGCTAAGGCCTGGGGCCTCTGTCATCTTCCACCCATATGTCCTCGGAGGGCTCCCGGACTCTCAGCTGCAATGCTAAATCTCCCTCCTAAATCTCCTTCCTGGGCAGGTCTGTCCCAGATGTGCCTTGAATGGATGGATGGACAGAGCGGGCCAGTGCCACTCTTCCCATCGGTCTCATGTCTGTGACGGGTCGCAGTAGGTTTCCATCTGCATGTCCCACCATCACCTGAAAATTAATGTGGCAAACCACAAGCTATTTTGAAATCACAAAGAATGAAAGCTGAGTGGGACATTGAGGGCCGCCTCGATTCAATCCCCTGGGAATCTGGGCGCCTCCCCTTTTCTGTGGCACCAGCATGGCTCTGGGCTGGCGCCCCCCCCCTGGGAGGACTGCGAAGATGTCTGTGGCTGCTGGCGTCATGCAGGGCACGAGCGGCAGGCAGCCTGCGGGGCCTCTGCTGGGCCAGGGCCCCTTTCTCTCTCCTTCCCCAGCACAGTTTTTGCTCATGGTTAGTCATGCTGGAGCCAGCTGAGTCAGAAGCAACTCGTGGGTGGTTTGTGGCCAGGCTGGAGCAGTGAGGCAGGAGGACTTTCTAGGTTTATGTGTCTGCCCCACGAGACAAGCATTGCAGGGCTCGGCCCTGGCACGTGCCAGGTGAAGGGTGGTAACAAAACCAAACTCTGGTCCAAAATTCAGCGAAGGACGGGCATCACGATGAACCAAGACACGGTCCCTGAGATGCTCCCGCGGGGTAACAGGCACATGCAGTGCCTACGCGATGTGGCAGCTGCTTCAGGGCAGGTGTATGTACAGGGGCTGTAATGCCCTCCATGGTCTGTGGTACGCCTCCTTCCAAGGGTTGCGTGTACTTCCAGTAGACATCGCTACATGTCATGCTTCGCTTCCTGTGATTTTATTCTCTTCAATAAAGGTGATTCATTAAATACAGCATTAATCATTTTTGTACTTGTTTTAGATTTTTTTTCATATAAATAAACTCATATCCAGAAACAAATTCTTTGTCAGAGCATGTGTTATGATTCTGTGGTTCAGAGAACGTGTCCACCCAAGGGAGAGCTGCGTTCTGCTGGGGCAGCGGGGCGGCTCTGAAGTCCCCTGAGGATAAAGTTGACTCGGCCCTCAGGGGTGGCCCAGCTCCGCCAGTCAGAAAGCGGATGAAGACCATCCCTGCCAGGGGGACCAGCGTGGCACAACCCTGGAAGTGTGGCTGCCCTGCGGGTGGGACACTGGGGAGGGCTCTGGGGTCCAGCCCTGGCTTTACAGGCTGTGTCTGTGCCCACAGGAGGGAGAGGAGCAGGAGGAGGCTCGTGGCAAGGAGGAGCGGCAGGAGCCCAGCACAACTGCCCGGAAGGTGGGGCGGCCTGGGAGGAAGCGCAAGCACCCTCCGGTGAGTGAGGTGGCGTACCCCCAGCCCAGGTGCGCGCGCAGGCACACACACGCATACGCACACACGCTAACAGCACGCACGCACGTGCATGTGCGCACGTGCACACTGTAAATGCCCGTGATGTGTCCTGCAGGGACCTGGGCACGCCAAGACTGGGGCATGGAGTGTACCCCTCCAGCTGTAGAGCCCAATTCCATTCCCCATTCACTGGATCCCCAAAACCACCCCCAAACTTTCCTATTTTCTGCATCGAACTGGAGGCCCCTAGAGGCCAGGGGACTTGCGCTGTGGGTCTTGTGGGACTTGAACCAGGCCCCTGACTCTCAGCTTCTTTCTGGAAGGGCAGCAAGAGAGTGGGACTTGTTTTTCCCTAGCCTGCCTGCATGGGCCCCTCCCTCCCCATCCAGACACCCACCTTGGGCCTCAGCCCCACCTGGAGAACTTGGAGGAAGGGAACTGAGGTCTGGAAGTCCGATCAAAGTGAGTAGGGAAGAGATGCAGGCTGTTAAGAGAGGAGGAGGGCTGGGCGCTGTGTAAGTCCAGTGGAAGCGTAGACCCTGGGCTTCCGGGTGCCATTGCCTCTGAATCGGGGTGGGGGGGGACTCTGGGGTTGCCCAAGATGAGGCGTGCTCCGGAGGGCAAGGCCCGTGGGCGGCAGGAACGTGCCTTCCTTATGCCTTAAACTCAGAGGCAGAACAATAGTTATCTGCCAGCTGCAGCCACAGCTGGTTCCTTTCTTTTCGTCCCTTCCAGCTGAGAACGGGGAACTTGGAGCAAGAAGGTAAAAGGAGCCAGGAGCCCCGCATTTGTAACTCAGCCCTTCAAGGAAATGTTCTCAGCGGGGCAGGATTTTCCTCCTCGGGGCAGAGAGCAGGGTGAACGTGGCTGCAGTGAAAGGGGCAGCGGGGGGGGGGAGGGCGGGCTGCACCAGCTGGAGGTGAGGGGGGTTCTTGGAGTCGGGAGCTCTGGGAATCTGCAGGGCACTGAAGTGCACCACTGCCACTTCTGCTTGGAGATTTGGAGGGGAGGGGGGAAGAAGCTAAGTCATTTAACTGGTAAGTAATTTTAAACACTTTAATATTAAAGCAGACATGGATATTTTATGGCCTGGAATGAAAAATTCACATGCAGTTGAAAGATAAAACGGGACTTCAAAGGAATTTTCAGCTTACAGCAGACTCCAGGCTGCACTCCCAGATTCCCGGGGGTCCCTCCACTCTCCTCCCCACCCTCACAGGGCACCTGGCGGGAGAAGGTGGAGGGGCACAGTGCAGGCTGAGTCAGAGCCCACCTGTCATTCCGAATCTGAGCTGCACGTGCGCTCGAGATCTGCAGCGCAAACTCCGCCTTTCCCTGGCTCGGGTGCTGGGGATGGGAGCCACCACCTGTAGCAAATGGGACCTGGCAGCCCTTTGACTCACATTTGTGAGTCCCTGGAACCAAAGGGAGGGAACATCACTGAGAGGTGGGGTGGGGCCCCAGGGTCAGAGGGTGCAGGGAAATCAGGGGTAAGTGTGGAAGTGCGTCCAGAGATGGACGATGAGAGGGAAGAGGGGCACGGCCCGGTGGGTCATACACCCCTGGCCTGGAACAGTGCCCAGCATGGAAGGAAAAGCACTGTCTTTAAAATCCAACAGACCTGGGTTTAAATCCCAGCTTCCGCCACAGACCACCTGTGTGACATTGAACAAGTCACTGCCCGAACCTTGGGTTCCCGTTCTGAAAAATAGAGATGATAAAAATGCATTCCTCCTAGACCCCTGTGAGAATTAAATGGGTTAAAACACCAAAGAGCCAGTGGTCAGCAAAGGTCGGTCCTGCCCTTACCAGAAACAGAAGCGGCAGCCCTGGATTTACTGCTTCCCAGCTGTGTGACCTTAGCAAGTTACTGAACCTCTCTGAACTTTTGCTTCCTCATTGGTAAAATATGGCTACCGGTAATACCTGCCCTGTCCACCTCCAGGGGTGCTGTGCAAACAGCAAAGTGGGCTCCAAATGCACAGGGCCAGCAGCGTCATAAACCGGCATCCCCACCCCCGGAGGGGCCAGTGGGCCAGGGGTCTGCAAGGCCTTTCGGGTGGGAGCCTGGCATCGGCCTCTCAGCAGCTCCAGTGGGCAGCGGTGCGCATCCCATGCAGGTCAGTGTGGATGTGGTCCAGTCCTAAGTGAGGCCCTGGGAAGGGAGAGAGTGCGTGGGGAGGCATGGGGCTGAGGCAGCTGTTGTGAAAGGGACGCCTTGCATGTAGAGGGGAACAGAGAACAGCCAGCAGATCTTCCCCGGCAGCAGGCCCGTGGACCCCAAGGGAGCCCACGTGGGGGAAGTTCTTGCTGCAGCTCAGGGCCAGCCCACGGTCTCCTGGGCCTCGGGCCACCTGGTTCACTTGTGGAGCAGGTGCTGGCCCAGGCCTCCACCCCTCCCCAGCCGAGGAGCACAGCAGGGAGGGCTTCTGGGGACCTGGCGCAGCTGTGGCCCTGGGAACAGATTGACCAGGGAGCTTTAAAGCAGCTGAGTGTGTGTCATCGAGCTAAGCCTGGAAACGGGGTGGGAGGGTGGGCTTGGCTCAAATCCTGGCAGGTGGAACAGAGGGAGCAGCGCTGGGAGTGCAAACATTTGTGCAAATGTTGCATATCCACTGCTGGACGGGGAGGGACGAGGTACATCCAGCGGTGTCCTCACCGTGCCCCGGCCTGAGGCTGTGAAATCGTCTCCAGAATTTCCCCCAGGTCTGCCTGTCCCTGAGTGCCTTCCACTTTCTCCTGCTCCTGTGTCAGCCTCCTAGCTGCGCCCTCACCCAGATCAGGCTCCACCTGCCCCCAACATCTCTCTAGAACCCCCGGCCCTCTCTTTTTCGGTGACAAACACATTACACCTACTGAGCACCTGCCAAATAAATAAGACTTATTTCAACCTAGTGTGCTAGAGGGGAGGCCACATGTAATTATACTAAATACAGCCCGGGGCACGTTGCTTTCAAGGATCTCTAGGAGCTTTCTTCTCCTGGGACGAGACCTGGAGCCCTCCATTTGCCTCCACCATGTGACCCCTCCTGCCTCTGCACTGCTGCTCAGCGTCCGCCTCTTTTGCCAAGGAAACCCCGCCTCTTTGCTGCTCCCTGATCACCCCAAGCACGCTTGTCCCGCTGCCTCGTAAGCTGTTCTGCAGCCTTCCCTTCTCTCTACCTGCCCGGTATCACAGCCCGCCAAGGCCTGTCTTGCAAATGAAGCCCAGGGCAGCCATCGTGACCCACGCTGGCTCTCCCTTTTGAACTGACTGTGAAATTAAAATGAACACTAAGAAGTAAGACAAGATATCAGCCCACCAATCCCGGGCTTTGGTCCACACGCCTGACTGCGAAGCGCCAGTCTGCGAACTGTTTTGCTACCTGTCTGTACAGAACTTGAGAATCAGCATTTAGAAACCTTGATATCAATTTGATACTGTCGCCACATCCACAGTCATGATTTTGTGTTTTCCAAAAGTACCATTTCCTGGTGGATTGGGAATTTAAAAAACCTAAACCAGAGCCTGGCTTTTCACACAGAAAAGCTGGTGGAGAGACCTTGTCTCTTCCACCAGATCTGCCATTTAGAGGCACCCCCATTGCACTGTCTGCCCCCTCACTGAGGTCAGCGACCACGAAGAAAGGCTCAGGGTGGTGCAGCAGTCGATTGCCAGCAAGGGCTTTCTGCACCGTGACCTCATTTGATGCCAGCGACAAACCTGTGTGGGGTAGGTGGAGGCCGCTGGCATTACCATCCCCACATTCAGATGAAGAGACTGAGGTTCAGAGAGGACGATCTGGACCTGGACTCCACACCTCCCGACTGCAGAGCCCACGGTGCTCATTCCCCCTTGCCACTCCAGCCGCACCTTCTGGAAGACTGGGTATCCCCAATTCGCTTTAAGATAACATATGAATGCAGGGCTGTTTGAAAAAGCGTGTAGACCTGGTCCAAAAAGCATCCAGAGAAAACAGAACTGAGCAGGGCAATTGACCCAAATACCAGGGAGCCTGCGGGTAAGTGGGGAAGGCTGTGGTGGTCTGAGGAGTGAGCAGTGGGCCCATTTCAACCGGGCGGTGGTGTTGGTCTGTGGCACTGGCCTCAGAGCCAGGATGCTCGCAGCCGGAGCAGCAACAGGAAACAGGAAGCCGGCCTCAGGGCTGGGCGGAGCCTAGAAAGGGAGCTGGCACCTGGGTGCAGGGCCTGCTGGCTGGCCAGTACCCACGACCAGACGACGGGACAGCAGCCTGCCGGGCTGGTCCCTGCTGGCCAGAGAGTGTGGGCCTGTGTGTGGGTGTGAGCGTCGGCTGGGAGGAAGAGGCATCTTCCTGTTCACCGGCTCCGAGGACGTTGCTGAGTAACAAGTGAGGGTGTCCGAAGCTGGTTCCTGCCTGATCACAGACCCAGACTGCCCTGCGACCGCCTTTGTCCTATGTGCTGGTTACCGCTGGGGCTCCAGGAGGGACAGTATCTGCCCTTGCCCGCCAGACCCTGGGGTGGGGACCGGCCTTTCAGGGCTCCCCGCCCTGTTTACTAGGTATATATACTTATTCATTGAAAATTTGTATTCATCAACTTCCTCCAGGGTTATTTTTGCTCAGTGGGAGCACTCTGAGGTCACCTCTTGCTAAGAATAACCCAGAAAGGGGGGGAGGGGGAGGAGAGGAGGGGGAGAGGGGGCTGGGAGCAGGCACCGAGCTCAGCCAGACCCGCTGCTGTGTAACTCACTCCTCACTCCTCGCTGGAGGCTGAGCCTCCATCGTAACGCCTGAGTGAGTGAGTTCCTGAGGGCCAAACGGCTCCACTTCAAAGCAGAAGACTTGTGCTGTAAGCTGTGTGAAGCCGGGGGACCGTTCCACTGCAGCTTAAGCCAGCCGAGTATCGTTTCACTCAGTTATTCGGCCTTTGCAGTGTTGGCTCATTTTCCCACCTAATATGACCGTTCGATTCTTAAGACAGAACTCAAATCCCCTCTTTGTGTCCGGGTTAGAAGGGCTCCTTCACTAACCCCTGGAACCTTGACTCGGTGACTTGGTGCCCCTTGTTTTTATGCACGAAACTTCCTGAAAGGGTATCTCCCATTCCTGGGCCCCGGCCCCTCACGGGGCATCCCTGCCTGTGACCTGCGTGGGCCCACTGCTGCCCGTTCCCCTGTGTCGTCATGCTTTTGAAGGTGTGGGGAAAACAGGGCTGTCAGACATCTCGCGAGGTTAGAGACCTTCCTTGTAACTGTGCCATGCAGACTCCTCTGCCCATTCCCACAGCTGATCACGTCAAACCAGCGCTCACAGAGCCATGCAGTACCCCAAGAGCCTGGCCCGTGGTCTGCACCTGAAGTGCGCTCACAGAGCCATGCAGTACCCCAAGAGCCTGGCCCGTGGTCTGCACCTGAAGTGCCGAAGACATGTTGGCGGGAGGGGCTGGACTTGGGCCTTCGAAGGGAGGTGACGTGTGGCAGGGGAAAGTGGGAGGTTTCCCCACCTAGGACCTTCCTGAGCAGCGTATGCAGGGACGAATGTGCGCGGGGATGGGCGTGCTTGGGGGAGGCCGGACCGTGCGCAGACTGGCTTGGCTGAGTGGACGAGGGTTTCATTTACAAACACCTTTGATCTTGGGTGGAGAGGTAGTTTGCAGGCAGCCTGAGGGTTTATATTTTATCCTCTCAAAAATGTGCTGTGTTTATCTGGAGGATTTTTGAGACGGTGGGAGGTGTGAAGTGATGGGCGTCATGTTTTGGGAAGCTCACTCTGGCATCCGTGAGCATGATGGGTTGAGCACAAGAGAATGCAGGGAGATAGGATGGGGTACATTGGGGCCAAAAAATGCCCCCAGAGCCTGTTGGGGGGCGGCCGTGATGGGACAGAATTGGCATGGCCTGCAGTGCTGGGCTGCGGACCAGGGAGAGGGAGGAAGGTGCTGCCAGCCCCCAGGGCCAGTGGCCGTGGTATTGTCAGAGATGGAGACTTCTGGAAGGGAGCAGGTTTGGCAGGGGCCCTTTCCAGAGGCTGATCTACTTATCTGGTCTTATTGGGGGAGCATCTGAGTGAAATCCCAGACTCTCCATTTTGTTTTTCCAAAAACCCCTGTTTATTTTCATCCCTCCCTGGTCCCTTCCCCAGAGCCACATGTTCCAGGCCCTCTCCAGCAAGAGGGGTTCATTCCCTCTGGTTCCGAGCCCCGTGGGCTTCCTAGGACCCCGTGGGCATCTCCGGAGCCCGAGCTGCACCTGCCCCACTCCCGCTGCTGCAGGGACCTTCCGCACACACATCTGGGCAGAGTTATTGACGTCGGTCTCCTTTCATCATCCTCACCTAGAGAATTTTGTGCGTTTCAGTCCTGCCACCTCAAGAGAGATATACAGAGATGGAAGAGCTCCAGGGAAGGGCAGCTAAATCGATGAAGGGGAAGGCAAGGCAGCCAAGTGAGGACAGACAAGAGAGCTTACGGCTCTCCAGGCTGGAGAGCCAAGCTGAGCGGGGTGTGATTAAAGCTATGAAGTCACGCCGCAGGGTGGGGCAGGATGCGCATCGCCCCAGCGGGGGTGGGCGGGGGTGGGGAGACACACATCAGAAACTTTAGAAAGGTTCGTGAAGCATAGACAAGAAAGCACCATTTTCCATGCTGAGTTCCCTTCTCACCCGGCCTGTCACCCTAGGCCTGGATGTAGAGGTTGAAAACAGAAAAAAACTGCGAAAGAGGTTTACTTAAATACGACCTGGATCTTCTCTACATAATGGCTTTTTCAAGGGAGGCTCCAGCTCACCCTGAAATCCTTTGAGGTTGACTTCAAAGAGCACAGTCAGGCCCTCTTCCAGGTGGACAGGTGTCCCTGCTGGAAGCGGAACCCCGGATGGGCCGCCACTCACCAGGCATGCTAGTTCTTGCATCCATTTGTCACAGCTAGCAGGGGCCCCGACTGAGTGACCTCTAAGACTTCGCCACACCCTGAAGTTCTCTCCTCAGTCCTGAGTCCCTCTTCTCTCTCTCTCTCTCTCTCTCTCTCTTTCTTACACACACACACACACACACACACACACACACACACACACACGCTGGAGAGATCTCTGGGGAGGAGGGTGGGAAGGAAGCTCCCAGCCTCAGTGGTGAGAGAAATGGTGGCACCTAGAAGTCATACCCAAGCTGGGGTCAGACTTGCCAGAGTTGGCCCTCTTTGGCCTCTGGTCCTTCTGTCCCTTGACCCCACTGGTGGCCCTTTTGGCCACTCCACTAGGGAAAAGGAAATCGGAAGGGTCAAGGTCCTGTTTCCAAAGTCTTGGGGTCCGACTCCATTCACCCCAGGAAGGCTGAGCAGGGAGGCATGTGGGCCTCTCTTGGGAGTGGGCATGGGGGACCTCTCTGGCTCTCCCTGCCTCAAGGCCACTTCCGGCTGATCAGAGCAGTGGGCTGCCAGGGGAAGGGGCTGCAGGAAAGCCTGGGGCAGAGGAGACTGGGGAGCCCGGGCCCAGTGCCAACGCTTAGGGGACAGGGCTGCCCCACTTACGTGGACGGTTTGGCTGTTTCCTGAAACAAGAGTCAACCTGGGAAAATCCAGGGCGTTGGCGGCGAGCTGAAGGGTCTGCGAGGGACTGGAGTGAACGGAGGGTGCGGGTGGAGGGGGATTGTTTGCGTGTTTTTGTTGACATCATTCTGGGGCATCTGAGCACATCTCTGCGGCTGGTGAGCGGGTGTCTCTGGGCCATGGTGAACCCCTTGTGTGTCTGTGCATGTGATTGCATCTCTGTGTGTCTTTAATCAAGAGGCCATAGCTGGCCAGACGCCAGGGTCCCCGGCTGGCATAGAGCTGAGCGTTCCAAGTGCCTTAAAGGCACAATGGCGATGAGGGGGGAGGAGGGAGGGCAGGAAGGCTGGGGAGGGCGAGGTGAGGCCATCCCACATCTGCCAGCCTCTGGGCCTCCCCCCGCCGGAGCTCCCCTGGGGTCTGGGGGCAAAGACCCCTTTCAGCAGCAGCTCCTGGCACAGGAGGAGAGGGTGAGTCGGGTGCCCAGAGCCAGGCCAGAACGTGGCTCCGACCTCCAGGGCCTTGCAGTGGTAGACACAGGGTCCCAGGTCTCCCCCCTCCACACCTGGGCCCAGGTAAGCCTGCGCCCGGGGCTGTGCTGGAGAGCTGACCCGGGGCCCTGTCTCCCTTGTATCATTTCCCTCGCCTCTTAGCTTTCGTGTGCAGGTATCATACCTGTCAAACAGGCCTCAAAATCCCTTTCCTATTTGGAGCCCCGGCACTCTGCCCCACCTTGGAAGACAAGGCCTCCCTTCCTGAGGGAGGGTTGGAGTTCTGGGGTCTGGTCCAGACTTCCAGAAAAGGGGGAGGGGAAGGGGGCAGGGTGGGCAGCTGGGGGACTGGCTTTGGCCTGGACGGGTTCACTGCAGGAGGTTCCTTCTGGCTTTGCCTCTGGCCTTTCCCTGTGCTGGCTGCTGCCTGGGAAACAGCTGCAGCCTTTCCCTGGCCCTGCTCAGGCACATCAAAGCCTCCTTTTCCCTCCTTGGATCCCTTGGGATTTGAGGTTGGGCTTTCCCTGAGACTCAACCCAGAGGGGGTGGCTAGCTTTCAAATGCCTCTCCTGTACCTGGGTCATTTTGGAAGCTTTACCACTTAGAAGGTGTGTGACCTGAGGCAGACCTTGGAGACCTTTTCCTTGGAAAAGTGAGAGTAACACCAACCCATCAGGATAATTGGGATAATTAAGTCGATCAATTGTATAAGCATAGTTATGCCGAGTCCTCTGCTTAGCACTGGGGAGCTGTCAGTGGAGTGGTTGGAAGGAAGAGAAATAAAAAGTTAAATAAGGCAAAGCTCACAGTCTAGGAGGGAGACACACAGTAAACAAATAATTAGGTAACATGTGAGGAGTGCTCTAATGAGATAGGGTGTGAAAGTGCTTTGTAAACAAATGTGGTATGCGGTGGGCTAGGGGATGTGAGTGAATGCTGGGGTGAACTGAAGGGCCAGGCTCCACAGGAGCTTTGGGGGTGTTGGGGGCAAGGCTGAGGGTTCCAAAGACCAGGGCCTGGCACAAATACCACCCGGGGTGGTGTGTGTGAGAGACAGACAGACAGACAGATTTTAAAATGTTCCTTAGAAGACAGAAAGTAGAATAGTGGTTGCAGGGGCTTGGGGGGGGGTGGGGATTTTGTTTAATGGGTACAAGAGTCTCAGTTCGGGATGATGAAAAGTTTTCAAGACGGACAGTGTTAATGGTTGTACAGCAGTGTGAATGTACTTAATTTCATTGAATTGTACACTTGAAAATGGGTAAAATGGTGGGTTTTATGTTGCATATATTTTACCAAAACTTTTTTTTGTTTTAAAAAAATGGTCCCTAGAAAAAGCCCCCGGTTCGCGCCCCCGTCCTCAGCCCAGGGCTTTTCAACAACAGCACCATCCACGTTTGGGGCTGCATAATTTTTGTGGTGAGGGCCGTCCCCTACCCACCAGAAGCCACTGTCTGTCCCCCCCAGCCCACAGTGTGGTGACCAAAAGCGTCTCAGACACATTGCCAAATGTCCTCTGCGGGGCAAAATTGCCCCCAGCTGAGAACCACTGCCTTCACTGCTTGGAATGAGCTGCTCGCAGGAGGGGCCCGAGGAGCAGGTGGGCAACAGAGAAGCAGGAGGCATTTCCCTGGGGTGGAGGGGTCTTGCCTGGAAGGAAGGCAAAGATCGGCAAACTCTGAGGGGCCCCGGGAGGTGGGCCCTGGGCGGGGTTAGGCGTACGGTGGGAACAGACTCTGCGTGATCCGTTGTGTTCACCACCCCAGGGAGGAGAAGTGGGGGGGCCCGTGGCTGCCGTTCCCATTCTGCCTCCACTCCCGCCCTCTTCCCGTACCCCACAGGTGAGAAGAAGGGGAGTGCAAACTGTCACCTCTAGCTGCTGGCGGTGCCTTCTACAGGGACCAGGGGCTTCTGCTGCTACCCCTCCCCGCCATGGGAACAATGAGTGTCTCAGGGTGTGCCGTGTCTCCTTTCAAGGCAACTGTAAAGAATAAAAGCAAACAGAAACAGGATTTTTAACAGTTACACTTGACATGAACAAAGTTGAAACTCCCTCTAGACGTGTGAACTGGATGCTCTCACTCGTAACCTGGTCTTTGGCATTAAGGGATCAATTATGACTACTGAACACCCGCCAGGTACCCTACTCCACACCCAGTCTAACGTGATAAAGCGAGTCCCTGCCTCTAGGAGGTGACAAGCTAGTGGGGGGTGGGGGGAAAGGAGGGCACAGGCCTGGCTGGGGTGGCCACTCCTAGTGGCTTCCAGGTCTGCTCTTCTCACCTGAGATGCCCTTTTAGGGAGCACCCGGCTCCTCCCTGGAGATTTAGAGTTGCGTCAGTCCATTTGCCTGTGGACCTCCTTCCTTCCTCTCAGTGGTTTCTTCTGGGTGGATCTGACCTGCCCAGTTACCCTGAACTCCAGAGAGAGGGCCAGTGAGGGGCCACTACTGGCCATGTGTGTGTGGGGTTCTTGATGGGTAAGATGGATCGAGGGTTGACCATGGCAAGAGTCAGCAGCTCCCCTAAGCCCAGAGCTTTGGTCAACTCAGGGTCATCCACAACCAGAGAGGGCGGGCAATGGGGGATGGGCTGGTCGGGAGGAAAGGAGGGAGAGGACTCATGAGATTGGGGTGGATTTCAGCCCGCTGAGCTACCCCCCGGGGCTGGAGCTGTGCAGGGTGCTCCCCTACCCCTCATCCGCCCACCTCGGGAAGGATGGCGTGTCTCATGCTGCAGACGGGTCCTCCAGGGCAGGCCTGGGAGGGGTGCCCGATCAGGGTGGGTTGGGACCCTGGGGCTGGGTTGAGTCTCGGAGCCGGTACTCCTGGGTCTCTATGCTATGGAGCTGGCAGTCAACAGGAAGTGAGTCCCAGGGTGAGAAGAGGCCGTGTGGTCCCCGGGCAGGAAGTGAGTGACAGCGGAGTTGTCTGAGCAGTTTGTGGGGCTGGGAGCCTGCCTCGACTTGAGGTGTCTGTGGGGAAGCAAGTGGCTAGAGGAAAGGAGGACCACGGCCATGGTAAGAGATTGGCGCTGACCCAAACTTCTCAGCCTGCGTTGGCCAGCGGGATCCCCGACCCACCTCCCTGGGAGTGACGTGTTCGGGGCTCTGTGGTGCTGGCACAGCCGGGCCTGAGGGTAGCAGTGGGGGCCCAGGTGTGCCTGGCTCTCTGGGTTGCCTGGGCCACCTGACCCTCTCACACACAGGAGCCTCGAGGAATGAGAGGATTTATCCAGGGAGGGGAATTCTAGGCCAGGGAGCCTGCTGGCTTGAGCAGGGAGGTGGGAAAGACCTTCTGAGTCCTGAACAGGGTGTGTGGGTCCTGACACCTGGGGATGGCAGCTGAAGAGAGAGACAGGGCCTGGCTGCTCCCCTGGCCGTCCTGCGTTTGGCCTCCTGGCTCTGCCGGCTTCGGCCCCGAGTGCCCAACCCTAGTGGAGGACTTCTCCCTTCCGCCAGAGGCCAGAGGCCTCGTCTTCCTCTTGCTGCGGCCCCCACCCCTGCTGCTGAGCCGCGCACACGTTTGTAGCTTTCTGCGGGAGGTTTTCTTCCTGGAAGCAGGCCTGCCCCCGGCCGTCCCACACAGCCCTCCACACGGCCAGGAGAGCAGGCTGGCAAGGCCGCGCGTTCCCTCTGCTCGCCCTCAGCTTCTCCGTGTAGGGACTCGTCCAGGGAGGACGCTGGTTTTTATTTTTGTTATTTTTTAACAAGGCCCACGTCCCTATTCGCCACCTCGGGGGTTTCCTCACCATACAGCAGTGGGCTCAGAGTTGAGATCGTAGATCCTTGGAGCAGAAGCAGCCTTGAAGGCTGCCGGGCCTTGCAGGGAGGGTCTGGGGAAACCAGCGCTCTCTCAGGCTTTGGGGGGTGCTTCAGGGATACAACTCTCTGGAGGGAATTTGGCAGGATCTACTCACACGTGGATGGGCAGGCCCTCTCCCCCCGGCCAGGCCACTTCTGGGACTCTGGCCTACAGAAATCCACCGGTGCGCAGAGCTGTTAAGTGCAAGGGGTTCACTGCAGGAGAAAGCAAACCAGCCCAAAGGCCCACCATTAGGAGATGGTTGGAATAAATTAAGGAGCATCCATTCGATAGAATGCTGAGCAGCTGAGACAGAATGAGCCCGATCCATACGCACTGGTATGGAGAGATGCCCGCTGTGCTTGCTAAGTGAAAAAGCAAGTTGCAGAACAGGATAAGTCGTATGATCTCTTCTTAGGGGAAAAAAAAACCTGGATCTGGATGTGTGTATAAATACATGTGTATAAACATGTAACTTACACATGATTGTAGATGCATAGAAAAAAAGTCGAGAAAAGCTACTTGCCAAACTGTTAACAAGCAATTTAAAAAAATCTTTTCTTAAATTTATTTATTTAGTTTTTGGCTGCACTGGGTCTTCGTTGCTGCGCGCGGGCTTTCTCAAGTTGCAGCGAGCGGGGGCTACTCTTCGTTGCGGTGCGCGGGCTTCTCAGTGCAGTGGCTTCTCTTGTTGCCGAGCACAGGCTCTAGAGCGCGCGGGCTTCAGTAGTTGCGGCACGCAGGCTCAGTAGTTGTGGCACGCAGGCTCCAGAGTGCAGGCTCGGTAGTTGTGGTGCACGGGCTTAGTTGCTCCGCGCCATGTGGGATCCTCCCGGACCAGGGCTCGAACCCGTGTCCCCTGCATTGGCAGGCGGATTCTTAACCACTGCGCCACCAGGGAAGCCCCAAACTGTTAATAACGGCTCACCCGTGGGGAGTGATTTTGGAGGCACAGAAGTGAAATAGGAGCTTTAACCTTTTAATACTACTCACTTTTGTGTGGTTTGAGTTTTTATAATATGTGTGTCTGACTTTTATAAACAGAAAAAAAACTTGAAAAGAAGGAAACCCTCCATTGGTCTAGCCTAGTCATCTCACCTTACAGGTGGGGAAACTGAGGCGCCCTCTTGAGCGGCACCTTCCTGAGGTGTTTGCTGAGCTGGTGCCGCTCCCGCCCTTCTCCAGGCGGCTGATCTGCAGGGGAGCCGATGGGTAGGGCTGCTGGGGGCAGCCTGGTGCCCGCGGATGTGGCAGAGCGCCAAGTATAGGGGACTCTTGTCTCTCCTGCCCCAAGAGGACACCTTCGTTCCTTCTGCTGTGTCCTGGCCTACCTGCCCCCAGATGGCCAAGGACCAAGTGCTGGCCACGCTCTGTCCTCACAAAGTGTGTGGCCTCAAGCTAATCACAAAATTCTCTGAGAGCCTCCCCAGGGAGGTCGAGCGGCTCTGAGGGGTAACGGGTGAGGAGCTTTTGCCCACCATGCAGTGACAGTTATGAAGGACGGTTATGACAACTCTCAGTGTGATTCTTGTAGCAAGCTCAGTTCTGAGACTCTTGGGAGCAAAGCAAGACACTTCCTCTTGGAGGGGAACGTGGCGCCGCGTGCTAGGGAGGGTTCCTGCAGAGACTGCGGTTGCTGGCTGGGGCCTTGGCTCTCCTGGGGTCTGAGCGCCCAGGAAAAGCTGTGGGCCAAAGCCGAGGGAGGGACCTGTGCTAGGCTTTGGGGCCCAGAGGAGGCCCTCTTTCACCCTTACACTCCACCTGGCCAGGCAGCAGCTCGAGAGACCAAGAGGACAGCCAGGGGGGCTCTGGCACAGAAGTCAGATCAGCCCGGGGTTATTAGAATCTTCTGAGGAGGGGTCCTGGTTTGAAGTAGGGATAGTGTGAGGAGCATCTGTTTTCAGTAGAGGCCACAGAGAAGACTTGGGCACCCTCTGTCACCTCAGTGAGTGGGGATGGCCTGGCTGGGGCGCAGCTGGCAGTGGGACCAGGCTGTTAAACCTGCTCGGTTTCTTCTCCCGTTTTCTTAACTGGAGTCCACAGACCTCTTGACTTCAGGGAGTCAGGCCTGTGAACCCCTTGAATCTGAGAGGACAACTGTGAGTGTATTTGACTCCATAAACATTTATGTGAACACAGTTTTCTGGACAGCGGGTGTATAATTTTCACCGGAATCTCAGATGGGTCAGTGATGCAAAAGGGGCTAAAACCACTGGTCTTAATTCTCCCCTCACGTTTATCTTTCCAGGTGGAAAGCAGTGACACGCCGAAGGACCCCGCCGTGACCTCCAAGTCCCCGTCCATGGCCCAAGACTCAGGCCCCTCAGAGCTGTTACCCAACGGGGACTTGGAGAAGCGGAGTGAGCCCCAGCCAGAGGAGGGGAGCCCCGCTGGGGGGCAGAAGGGCGGGGCCCCAGCAGAGGGAGAGGGTGCAGCTGAGACCCCGCCCGAAGCCTCCAGAGCCGTGGAGAATGGCTGCTGCACCCCCAAGGATGGTCGGGGAGCCCCTGCAGAAGAGGGTAAGTCCTGGGCAAAAGCAGGGCAGCCTCTGCTGGGCTGGCTGGGATCCCCCTGAGGGTTAGAACCTCGGGGCTTAGTGGGTCCCAGGAGGCCTGGGCTGGGCACGGTAGCGGAAGGTCTGCTTGCCAAAGCTGTGCCCTGCAGGCTGGATACAGCCTGCACACATTTTTGATTTGGCCCATGTAGTATTTTAAACATTAAAAAAAATGAGTTGCCAGTATTTAAGAATCAAGAAATTTCACATGAAAATCTGGAGTTTTGGCTTCTCATGGAAAAAAACAGCTAGATCTGGCAAGAGTGAGTTTACAGAATGCCATTGGTTGCCGGACTGCGGTGATGGCTGTCTCCCCATAGGCTGGTCGTGTGCCTCGCTTTCCCTCAGCCTTTGCCTGGCCTGCTTACTCTTCCGCAAGACCTGCGGCTCTTCGGGATCCACACGTTGGTAGCCCCTGGCTTGGGCGCTCGAGGGAGCAGATGTCCTTGTGGATATTAAAAGCCCAGCTAGCTTTTCCCGGTGCAGATGTCCTGAGCCCACCATAGTTGAGTGGACTGGACTGAAGTTTGGTGGTGACAGATTGGGGGAGGGGAAGAGCAGGGGGGGAGTTGGGTGTGCGCTGCCCAGCCCAGCCCAGGCCTCTTCCTCTGAGGACTTTGTGGCCTAGCCCTGGAGTCCTGGAAAGTTGCCCACTTTTCTCTTTAAGGTTAAGCCAGGGATTTCGGGGCCAACAGAGCTGTAAACATGTTAGTAATGAGGACAACTAGCATTTGTACAGGGCTTCACAGTTTACGAAGCACTTTCTCATACATTATCACATTTGATCCTCCCAGGGCCCTGCCAGGTTGTTTTGCATATGTGCATTTTAATTTCAAAAAGCCTTCCTTCCTAAGTGTACATGATGGAGTGAATCAATCGATTAATTGGCATAACTTAATTTTGCATGCATTCAAACCTAATATTCGTGCAAGGTAGAGAGCATCTCCGGAAAAGAGATTCCCAAATTTATTTTAAAATATCTTTCATTCGTCTATTATTCAACTAATATTTATGACGCTCCCACCATGTGCAAAGCGCTTTCTGAGGTACTCACTCTGCATTTGTTGTTTTATTTACTCTTCCAAACAGTCAAGAGGGATTACTATCCTCATCTTAAGGTGGAAAAAAATTGAGCCTTAACGAGATGAAGTGACTTGGTCAGGGACCCCAAGCCTGTCAGTGGCAGATGCAGAATTCGTTCCATCTTGGTCTCTAGCTTCCGAGTCGGTGTGCCCTTCCCAGATCCCCCGCTGTTCTGGAGTGGGGCTTGGAGTGGGGGATGGTCCTGAACTCTGCACCTCCGGGGGTGTGTCCTGACTCGTGGTGGGAGTGGCCAAGGGGCCAGAGTGGAGTGAAACTGGAGGAGTGGGAGAAAACGACATCCTCCCCTTACAACGGCCAGATGTGCAAGAGCAGAACCGGGGAACCCATCGGCCCTTCCCACCAAGTAGGCAGCTCCTGGGGCCCCACCATGGCTTGCTCCCAGCCGCCACCCAGGGCCAGGGCAGCCCTTGCTGCCTGGTGGGATGGAACCAGCACTCCAAGGCTGCTGTTAACCCGTGAGAGTTTGCTTTCGGTTTGGGATTTCCCCGGCTCTGTTCGTTCTCAGGAGCAACTCCTTCGGTCAGTGAACAGGGGTTTATTAAACACCCATTTGGTGTGTGCCGGGATCTGGGGAAACCATCACGAGCAAAAACCTGGTTCTTGTCCTGGAGGACCTCCCAGTCCACTGGAGAGATAGATGTTAATGAGAAATGCACACTTACAAGTGTGTGATTATACACGGAGATAAGTTCTCTAAGGGAAAATAAACATGGCTTTCTGAGGAGCTGTAACAGAGGAACGCCAGCCAGCCTGGGCTGTTACACCTAAGCTGAAGGATGAGCTGGGGATCACCAGGGAAGGCGAAGGGCCGGGAGGAGGTGAGAACAAGTGGGAGGGAGCATGGTATCCAGGGACCTGACAGAAACCTACAAGTCTGGAATGGGGGGAGGAAGGGAGAAAGGTGTGCGACAGCAGACAGGACCAGCGCAGCTTCAAGGCTGCCCTCTCAGGGGTTGACGTGGTCCGCTTTGCATTTTGAACAGATCCCTTTGCCGTCTGGATCCTGGAATGGAACAGAGGGGCTGGGAAGCAGGACGAGCGATTAGGAGGCTGCCGCAGGCGCCCAGGGGAGGAGGGTGGATCTGGGGAGCTGTGGATGCGTGCCACGGACACAAGGGGGAAGGGGAGAGATGGTTCAAGGGTTACTCCTGGGTTTGGGACTTTCACATATTGAGCGGATCCTTCTCAGAATCTTAGTGCAAAGTGCACTGGGCAAAAACATCCCACGTGTCCTTGATCTTCAAAATTTGGCCCTGGAGCAGTCCTGTGTGGCCCCAGCTATTCAGGTAGTGGGGATGCTGGCAGGGATCAGAGCTGGGATCCCTAAAGGTCACTGTGAACTGCCTGGTTGCTGAGACTGGTGAGCTGGTACCTAGAGGGGTGGGCAGTGGCCTACTGGAGGCTCGGCCACTGGTCCAGCAGTCAGCCACATAGAACACATATGCCGCTTCTTGGTTCCAAGGAGGAAGGAGGCTGAGGCCCCAGGGTGGAAGTGAATTGGCCATGGTCTCCTTTCGGTTCCCCTCATTCCAGGTCTCTTTTCAGGGGCCCCATCCGTCTGTCCCGGAGCCACTCTCATTAGTTCCTACACAGGAGAAATGGAGGGCTTTAAGGCAGTCTTGGCCTGGGCAGCCTCCCAGGAGCCCCAGATCTTGATAGTACAACCAGGAGAAAGGAAGAGCAGAGGAGATGAGTAATAAAGGACAAGAGCCACCTGGACAGGCAGGTGGTGGCCCTGGAACTGCCCCTGCACTCTTAGCACTGAGGCCGTCATGATGATAGTAGTAACGATGGTAATGTCGCTTTCTTTTTTATTTTATCTTATCTTATTTATTTTATTTTTTCTGAATATTAACTATGTGTTGAGTGTTCTATGTCCTTACTACTCAAAGTGGTCCACGGACAGCAGCGTCTCCTGGCATGACCTGGGATGTTAGAAATGTAGAATCTCAGGCCCCACCCTAGACCTACTGAATCAGAATCTACATTTGAAAGAGATCCTCATGATTTCAATGCATATTAGACTTTGCTGTTTATGTAATTCTCTTATTTAATCCTTGCTAGCATCTGAGGAAGACTTTTTTACCCCCCCCCCATTTTTCAGGTGGGGAGACTGAGGGTTCAGACAGGTTAAGTAACTTACCGAGATTATACAACCAGTAAAGGACCAGCGCCCGAGTAGGGTCAGTACAAAGCTCCTCTCTGCTTAGACAGAACACGCAGCATTGGGCTAGTGGCTGCCCTCTGAGGCCAGCCTGGCCTCAGCCCTGTCATTGAGATTTGGGTTCACTTTAAAGGGAATTTGGGGGTGGCCCCTGGCAGAGTGTAGCCTCAGACCAACAGGTAAGTGTTAGAAGCACCCTGGCCTCTCCTGCCCCCAGGACATGAGATGCCCCAGGGTCATGTCCAAGCCTGCCAGGGCCACCCTGGAAGGCACACAGCCACCTGGCCCAGCCTGTGACCCTGGATCTGGGCCAGGAGCAGATGGACTGCAGAGGGAGTGTCGAGAGAGCCGCTGACCCCCCTTGACTCAGGACAAGTGCTGCATTCTAAGGCCGCCCAGTTGGTTGTTTTGCTGGGACGGGCTGGAAAGTGTGTGTGTGTGTGTGTGTGTGTGTGTGTGAGAGAGAGAGAGAGAGAGAGAGAGAGAGAGAGAGTGAGAGGGAGATCACTCAAGTGGGCATGCGCAGAGTATGTCAGGGAGAAAATTCCAGAAAGAAGCCAGTTGGAAACCGCATGAGGAAAAATTCTGTTTCGGGGAGCATGGGGGCTGGGGAATGAGGAAGGGGGGGAGCATCAAGGTGGTGCCGTGTAAAATAAGCTAGCCGGCTTGGGAGTCAGGAGCTCTGAAATCTGATCTCAGCTCTGGCAGTACGTCTCTCTGCTCCTGGGGCCTCAGTTTCCCCTTCGAAGGGCTGGACAAGTACCCCATCATCTCTACAATTCCTTCAGCCCCGACTTTCTTTCATTCTAATGAACAGATGATTCCCCGTAAACCACATGCCACGGAGGGTCCCGGAAGGAAGGTCCCAGGGGGCACCAGGCTGCCTCCTGATTCAAGGGTGGGCGCCCCCTCCTGGCAGCCCAAAGCCTCACTAGGGCAGAACGCGGAGGATCTGAGAGGAGGGGCGACCCCCGGGAAGGAGGGAGGCCCGGAGCGGGCAAGAGGGGAAGCCTGGCTCCAGGATGCCCGAGAAAAAGTTGGGGAGCTGGCTGTGGTGAGACAAGAGGGCCTAAAGGAAGCTCGAGGAGGAGACAGAGAAAGTCCGGTGAGACGTAAAGGCCTGCTGTGTACACAGCCTTGGCGAGTACACGTGACCCCCACTTCCTCCCGCCCCTGGGGGCAGCTGGCACCGCGGGGTCCACACCTTCCACTTGCCCGCAGGTGCTGGCCCTGCCCTCCCCGTCCCCAGGTTCCAGGTCGCCAAAGCCCAGAGCAGAGCCCCGGGTCTTCCCCAGTGAGAGAGGGGGAAAGAAACATCCTCTTCGGGGACGGAGGATTCAGAGACCTTCAGTGCTGTAGCTGGTTTCCGCCTCAGAGCCAGGAGATGCAGGAGGGGCTGTTTTTTCCGTTTTGGGCTCTTTGTCTCCCCTTCACACCCCCCTCCCCGCCCCCCCAAGCGACCATGAGCCAGCCTTAGTGACCTTCCTGCTTTGGGCCCAAGCTCAGTACTCTTGGCTTCAGACAAAGGAGTTCTGGGGCCCAGGTGAGAGGAGGCTCACCTCCCACTCTCCTCACCCCCCAGCCCAGCCCCGTCCTCCAGCAGGAAGCTCAGAGGCATAATTGACCCAGCCTACAGCCAGGCCAGGACTGCAGACTCCGGGATGTGATGGCCCGGGAAGGGCGTTTGAGAGGTGACGACCCTGAGCTGGGTGGGGTAGGAGAGTGGGTAGGTACCAGGGTAGGAGCACAGGGACATTCTGTGCCCCCCGCCCCGGACCCTTAAAGACGGTACTGCTGGGGCTTCAGCCTCCGGGGGAGCCTTCCCTTCCAGGAACTGGAATCAGGGCCCATTGAGGAACTGCAGGGAAGAGGAGCAGGGAAACGCTGCCTTCCGGAAGCATTAGAAGGGCTGTGTACCTTGATTCAGTGAAGAAAAGGCCTGGAAAGCTTACAAAGGTCACGTGGAGACAGTTGGAATCCAAGGCTTCTAGAGCAAAGGCTGAACTCAGGGACCTGAGAAGGGGCGGAGCGTGGGGTACCGAGGCAGACATTCATGACAGAGGCGCAATGTTGACAACTTGAGGAGCACCTTAGAAACCACTTCCAGCATCTTTATTTTCCAGATGAGGAAACTGAGTCTCAAAGAGACGAAGTTGTTTCAGCAGAGTCTTGCTGCTGTCTCCCTGTGCCCTCCCCCTCCCCCTAGAGCATCTTTGCTGCACCCCACACATACAAGCCAGTGCTCCCTTCCAGGGCCAGGGAGGGCTGTGCAGTCTGGCCCCTCCTCTGGGAAGGGAGCTGTGTCGCAACTGGGAGCAGCCAAGGGGGCTATTTCCGGGTCCCTTCTGGGTGCCTGAGGCACTCGATGGGCCAGGAGCCACAGTGCTGGCTTTTCTGTTGTTCCTTCGGATTTGGGCCTCCAGCCCTGCCCCAGTCCTTTTTCTGCCCTGGCTGTGCTCTGAGTCCTGGGGCCAGCATGACGCCTGGCACACAGTAGGCCATCAGGTTTGACACAGGAATGACTAAACGGTTGGAGAAGCCCTATCCCCGTGGCAGGGACCCCAGGCACAAGGTGAGGCCTCCGAGCCACTCCTGTAACTCTGCCGACAGTCCCTTTGTTCTTCCCTCTCCACAGGCAAAGAACAGAAGGAGACCAACATCGAATCCATGAAAATGGAGGCAAGTGTTTTCCTCAACCCCCAGGGGCTCTGTGGATCCTGATTCTAGGAGAAGAAAGCCACCGCTCTGACCGACTGTGGCGAGTGTGTGTGAGGGGGCCCAAGGTGGCCCCTGGCCCCTTCTTTACATGTCCCTCTGTGAGGAGCAGAGGAAGTGGGTGTGGAGGTTGGAAGGCCCCCAGCGAGGCAGCCAGCTGGTCCCCCTTCAAGACCAAGCACCTCCCCTCCCAGTTTATGTCCTGCCCCACATCCCTCACTTCTCCAGCCCAGACAGGGGCTTGGCCCGCACTCGCAGGGCTGGCATCTCTGGCCAGGAGTCAGAGCTCTGTGTTCTGCTCGAGGTGAGTGCCTCCTTGGTTTCCCCTCCAGGAGGAAAAAACCCTGCAGCGGGGCTGTCCGTGCTCACCTTAATGCCGGTCTGTCTCTGTCGTCTCTGTCCTAGGGCTCCCGGGGCCGGCTGCGGGGTGGCCTGGGCTGGGAGTCCAGCCTCCGCCAGCGGCCCATGCCGCGGCTCACCTTCCAGGCGGGGGACCCCTACTACATCAGCAAGCGCAAGCGGGACGAGTGGCTGGCACGCTGGAAAAGGGAGGTGAGGTGCCTTCTGGCCTGGGCCCCAGCCTGTCCCACGGAACTGGGAAACCGGAAGTTAGCTTCAGCCACTGTCTGCAGCTGTTGTCAGGCCCTGGCTGAGCCTCAGTTTCCCCTTCAGGTTAACCTCTCGCACTTACAGGGCACTGCTGGATCCCTAGGCAGTGGCTGGGTCCTTTGTTCTTTCAACAAATGTTATTGGACATTTACCGTGTAACCAGGCAGTGTCCTGGGCTTTGCGCGTATAGAATTCCTGCCCTCATGGAGCTGACATTCTGATGGGGAAGATGGACAGGAAACAAGTAAACAGGGGGTTGAAATAGAGGTCAACAGAGGCCTGCTTTAGGTGGGGTGGTCAGGAGAGGCTTCTTGGAGGAGGTGGCATTTAAGTTCAGGCCTAAAGGAACAGAAGAGCTGGCTCTGTGAGTTGTGGGGTGGGGGAGAACATTCTAGGCAGAGGAAATAGCACAAGCGAGGCCCTGACTTGTTTGGCTACGTGAAAGACCGATACTCCCAGAGTGAACCGAGCAGGGGAGAAAGTGGGGTCAGATGAAGCTGGGCGGTAAGCAGGGTCCAGTCCTACAGGGCCTTGAGGTCCCGGCCGAAAGCTGTTTTTTTGTTTGTTTGTTTGTTTTATAAATTTATTTATTTATTTATTTTTGGCTGCGTTGCTGCACGCGGGCTTTCTCTAGTTGCGGCGAGCGGGGGCTGCTCTTTGCTGTGGTGCCCGGGCTCCTTCTCATTGTGGTGACTTCTCTTGTTGCGGAGCACGCAGGCTCAGTAGTTGTGGCTCGCGGGCTCTAGAGCGCGGGCTCTAGAGCGCAGGCTCAGTAGTTGTGGCGCATGGGCTTAGTTGCTCCGCGGCATGTGGGATCTTCCCGGACCAGGACTTGAACCCGTGTCCCCTGCATTGACAGGTGGATTCTTAACCACTGCGCCGCCACCGGGGAAGCTGACCCGAAAGCTGGTTTAACGCTGTGTCCTGGGAAGCCATTGAAGGTTTCTATGCAGGGGAGTGATTTGATGTGGATTAAAGGAGCAGCAATGGAGGCAGATAGGGACAGATCCGGAGATTTAGAGATAGAAACAGCAGGGCTTGCTGATGGATGGCCGGGGTGGGGGAGGGGAGGGAATGGAAGCACGACTCCCAGGGGTTTGGCCTGAACACCTGGGTGATGGGTGTGCTACTTCCTTAGGTGGGGAAGACTAGGGGAGGAACGAGTTTGGGATGGGAAGGAATCAAGGTTTAGCCTGAGATGCTGAGGTGCCTGGAGCCTGGAGCATAGGGAGGTCCAGGCTGCAAATCAAAGATGAGAAGGCGTCAGGAGCAGAACCTGGCATTTAAGTCCACGAACACTGATGAGCTCGTGTAGGAAACAGGAGGAGAAAGCAGAGACAGTGTCTCTGGATTCTGTCCACAAAAACCCGACACTTACAGCCACGTGGAGAGGGGGAATGGCAGCAGCAGGACTGAGAAGGGGCCTGAGAGGAAGAAGAGGGAGGAAGAGCCGTGTCTCAGAAAGGAGAAGGTTTTCCAGAGGCAGTGGCCGCCCAGCCCTGCGGAGGCTGAGTTGAGACAGGCTGTTTGCACCTGCCGATCTGGAGGTAGCTGGTGACTTTTAGAGAGGCTTCTGTGCGGGTTGGGAGGGAGAAAGCCAGCCCAGGGAGGGCTTCAGTAGCGAGGGGAGGTGATGCCGTGGAGACCAAGGGGCGAAACCAGTTTGCAAGCACCATTGTGCTCTCCTGTATGTCTGGTTAGTAGAGAGAAGCCTGTTGACCTACCGGCACCAGGAAGGGAAGGGAAACGCGAACTGCCACCACGTGGGGCCTTTCACCTTCACTCTCACTTGTCTTTACCCCAGGCCTGCAAAGGATGGTGTTATCCCGTTTGCATTGTGAGAGAACTTGCTCTAGAGAAAGTTCAGTACAGGGTGGGGTGGCTACTTGATTGTTTCCAGTTCCTTTGGGATCCAGGAAGGCAGAAATTTCTCTCGTGGAGGAGCCTGAAAAAGGGACAGCCTTTCCAAGGTCTGGGAGAAGAGAGGCTTGACTCTGAGCATTAAGCTGGTCTTTGGGATGGAAATTCATTCAGGACCTGGGGCTATTCCCCTGTGGCCTGTAGGAGGGGCTTTGCTTTTTAACCCCTTGTTATGAGTGGCCTGTATTTCTGCTCTCCCTTAGCCCTAGGGCCAGAGGCTAGATATAAAGACTTCTTTTTTTTTTCTTTAATATTTATTTGTTTATTTGGCTGCGCTGGGACTTCGTTGGTGCGTGTGCGGGATCTTTTAGTTGCGGCATGTGGGCTCTAGTTCCCTGACCAGGCATGGAACCCGGGCCCCCTGCATTGGGAGCGCAAAGTGTTAACCACTGGACCACCAGGGAAGTCCCTAGATACAAAGACTTTTACGCTTGAAGAGCTTCTAGAAATTTGGTGATCCTCAAACTGTGCTCCCTTGAAGAAGCAGTATGGAGGCCTGCTCTCAGTTGCAATAAAAAAGGCAGGTTTTTTCTCAACTCACAGGGAAAAGTAAGATAATAGATACATTTTCTCAATTTTAAAATTTCCACTAAAATTTAAAAAGACTTTTTTTTTTTATTATGAACCTGTTCTGACATAGACAGAAATAGAGAGACTAGTATAATGAACCCCCGTGTACCTATCACCAAAGTGCAACAACCATTAAAAGCTTTTCTAGAAAAAAGAAACCTTTGGCATCTGCTTCCCCCAACTGATAAAGGTCATCAGTGAGCGTGAACAGAAAAACTTTAAAGTTGATTTAATTTACAATATTTTAGGGATGCGTGACTTGAGATGTAGAGACTTGCACCCAGAATATATTTTCTGTTAGTAACGTTGTTCCTTGTTCGTATGATACAACTCAAGATTTCCACGACTTCCGGTACAAGCGCTAGAACCCTTGAGCCCGTTATTTCAGACTAGGGGCTGGGGCTGCAGTTACGAGCTGGCCACAAGCTTACTCAGGGCACAGGGAAGGGGCTGGAATGGGATTGAGTTCAGGCTGCTACTGCCACGTGGGGGCCATCCCCAGAGACCACACCCGCCCCTCTTGGGCTCTGCCAGGGCACTAGGGAAGGGCTAGCTACAGGTAACAAGAGCATTGGGGAGGACTTCCCCGGCAGTCCAGTGGTTAAGACTCTGTGCTTCCACTGCAGGGGGCTCGGGTTTGATCCCTGGCCAAGGAACTAAGATCCCACATGCCTTGCGGCCAGAAAGAACCATGGGGAAACACAGGTAGCTCCCGAGATTCCCAAGTGCCCCTCAGGCTAAAGGGCAGTAACTGTCTTCACCAGGCCTGTTTTCTGAGTGGCTTACCGAGCGGAGAGAAATCCGTCCTCCTCTTGCGGTTTCCCCTTAGTTATCTGGCACTTGGCCCTTTCTTCTGAAACTGCCTCACTAGGCCTTTCTGACCTCGTCCCCAAGATTCTTCCCATCTCCTCCAACTGCACCTTCTTAGCATCCTCCTCTGTCCCTTGACTGTGGCACCCCCAGATGTCTGCTCCCTCCCTTGACTGT
>NW_021703775.1:68878261-68895091 GCF_005190385.1 Monodon monoceros
TCCCTCCCTTGACTGTGGCACCCCCAGATGTCTGCTCCCTCCCTTGATAGTGGCACCCCCAGATGTCTGCTCCCACCCTCAGCCAGTCTTTAAAGACCTTTTTTTTTTTTTTTTTTTGGTTGTGTTGGGTCTTCATTGCTGCGCGTGGGCTTTCTCTAGTTGTGCTGAGCGGGGGCTACTCTTCCTTGTGGCGCGCAGGCTTCTCATTGTGGTGGCTTCTCTTGTTGCGGAGCACGGGCTCTAGGCATGCAGGCTTCAGTAGTTGTGACTCTTGGCCTCTAGAGCGCAGGCTCAGTAGTTGTGGTGCAGGGGCTTAGTTGCTTCATGGCATGTGGGATCTTCCTGGACCAGGGATCGAACCCGTGTCCCCTGCATTGGCAGGCGGATTCTTAACTACTGCATCACCAGGGAAGTCCCCTCAGCCAGTCTTGCTCCCCTTACCACTTGTGTGCTCTCATAGATCCTACTCCCAAAAAAGACACATTCCCTACTGCCGAATACAAGCTGTTTCCCAGACTATGCCACTGGGAGGTTCCGCCAGCATTTCCAAACCTCAGAATGTGATGCCTGCCCTTTGAAGTTCCTGCAGGGCACCATCATTGAGCCGACAGTCAGAACCCTCCCTGTCTGAGTGCCCAGTAAGATACTGGAGCTACCAGAAGCCTAGGGGATTCCTGGTTATCCTATGACAAGGGCGAGGGATCGGGCACCTCAGGAAGAGCATCACCAAGGGCCTTAGACTAATTCTGCCTGGGGTCATCCTCAAATCAGCAAGAGTTGGCTTTTGGCTTTTAAAGGATGAACTTGAATTTAGGGAAGCGGGAGGAAAGGCACTGCAGAAAGAGACATACAGCATGTGCAAAGGTTCGGAGGCACAAGACAGTGTGGCCTTTTCAGGAATGGAAGTTCATGGTGGTGGGTGATGGAGCACAGGGTGCCGGTGCTGGGCTCAGAGCAGCAGGAGTGTGTCTGGGAAGCTGGGCGGGGCCTGAGGGCCTGTGTGCCCTGCTGTGGTGCTTCACCTGGTCCTAGTTTGCACCTGGTCCACATGCCCCACCTGTAGGGCCTTCTTCCCTCAAAACATCCCCCTCAGCTTAGTTTCCTTTTCCCGTGACCACCCTTGTCGGTCCACAGTTACTGAGTGAGGTCTGCTCTTTACTGCGCTGTCCATCTGAGATTATCTGCCTCCCCAGGCTTTAAAAAAGAAATTAAGAAGACTTAGAATATCACAAATGAATGAAATTTTAAATAATTGGATGAGGAAAATGGGGCATTTCCTCCTTCGCTGAGGCTGAAGTGGGGATTCCTGCTGGAACTGGGATGCTGGTGTCTGTCCCATCTCCTATTCTCTGCATCTCTTTGCCAGTCCTTTTAAGGATTAATCTCTGCTTTAGTCATGACCAGGTCCTGCTACAAAACCAGCAATGGCTCTCCACTGTCTCCCCATCATGTCAGAAATCCTCTGGTTGTTTCTCAAGGCTTCAACCTTCACTGTGACCTCCACGATGGCTCCACCCCACTTCACTACCATTCTGTAAAAGGAAGGTCCCCTGTGAGGGACCAGTCTCCCCTTTATACGTCCTTCCTCCTTGCCGTTGTTCCTGCTGTGCTTTCCCCTATCCATTCTTCAGGGTTGAGTCCCAGAGTTGCTACCTCCTCCAGGAAGCTCTCTAGGATTTCTCCAGTCCACACTGACCTCTTCCCTCCTCTGCACCCCTGTAGTCCTTACTGTTAATATTGTTGGGTTTAGCAATCAATTGTACTTCATAGAGTATTTTTCACTAACTCTTTCTTACATGTTATGTCTTCACCAATCATGCCCAACCTGATTTTGGGCAGGGAGAACAGGCTCAATGAATACCTGTTGGTTGACTAAGCAGTTGGGAGGTGGGTGAATACAAGACCTCTTCTCAGGGAGCTCAGGCCCAAGCCATTGGTTTGCAGGGGTCCTGACAAGTGTACCCGGAGAACAGCGTGGGGCTGGGGGACTGTGGGCAGGCTCCCACGGGTAAGGCAGTGCCTGAGTCTTCGCCACCCTGTGCTCCTGCTGTTCCCACTGGGCCTCTGCTGTGCTTGAGTCGAGGAGAACCTTCCTTGGCCTGGCAGAGCTGGCCCAGGCCTGGGCAGCCGGGAGGGCAGAGGCGAGGCATCCCTCCACCCAAAAGGGGGGCAGTTCCAGGCTCCTCCTTCTGACTATTTTCAGAACAGAATGACCCTGAGGGAGCGCTTTAGGCTTAGGAAGGGCTTTTTACAGGTGTTACTTTATTAACCCTCATTACTGAGAGGCAGAGGCCTGGCCAAGCAGCTGGAACAGTCATTGAGCCAGAGAGCCTGCAGACTCCCAGTGTGTATCACTGCTTAGGGTTTTAGGACACAGTTATGGCCAGGTGATGTTATGACTCTCATTAATCTCTTCACCCCAACTGATTCTAAATTACTTAGAGCCAAGGTACCGTGTCCTGCTGATCTAGGATCTGGTTTCTTTCCTGGCTCCCAACCCGAAAGGAAGGACTTCTGCATCCTTAGACTCATTAGATGCTTAATACATATTAAATACTGATAACGAATAACCTGTGGTCCAAATATCACAGTATCTCCTCCCCTCCCCTCTCCCTTCTGCCCTCAGACCCCCCTCCCCTCCTCACAGGCTGCCCTCATGGCCTCCTCTTTCCTGGAGGTGAGTCCAGATGCTGACTCGGCTACTTACTGGATGTGGGACCTTCAGCATCACTTACTGAGCACAGCTGAGGTCCCTGTGCTGTTTCTAGACTTGGCTCTACTCTGCTCTCCTGGGCATGTCTCATCTTCATGGGAGTAGCACTCACCAGTTTGTTTTCTGCTTCTGCCCAACCTGAGCTTGTTCAAAGCAGGCCCTCTTGGCACCTCTGCCCCCAGGGCCGCCATTCAGGAGGTACTAGGTAAAGGTTTGCTGAATGAATTAATGAATAATTCGAATCTCAGAGTTGTGTGGGTTAATAAGGTATACTACATAACATTTATAGCACAGGGCTAGTGTATAATAGGACACGGATAATGTTTTTTTTTTTGTTGTTGTTGTTTTTGTTTTTTGGGGCTATGCAGCGCAGCTTGTGGGATCTTAGTTCCCTGGCCAGGGATTGAACCCGCACCCTTGGCAGTGAAAGCGCGGAGTCCCAACCACTGGACCGCCAGGGAATTCCCAGAAATGAATAATTTTTAAAAACTGATTTTACATAAGTATTACACAAATACATTCCTGTTAAAAAAATAAATAAACCCATCCCTTCCCAGTGATTTTAATTCCCCCATCAGAGAGGTACCTAATGCTATCAGTTTGGTGTATATATGACATGATTTTCTCTATCTATCTATGTGTGTGTGTAAATATATAATTTTGCTTCACAGTTGCTTTTTTTTTCTTTTCCTTTTTTTAATATATATAGAACCACACCGTAGTTTCGTTTTACAGCTTGGTTTTTCGCTTAGAATAAATCTGGGCAATCAAGCCACGTAATTACTGTCCTCTTCCACCATATGGATTACCACGATTTTATTTAACCCTTCTCTTACTGGCGGACACTTGTGTGGTTTACAGTATTTTACTGCATAAGCACTGCTGCAGTGAACATCCTGGGTCATGCCTCTTTGCGCATCTGTTTCTCTAAGATAGATACCTAGAAAGAGAAATGCTGGGTTGAAAGGAATGTATATCTTGCATTTGATACAGTCTCTGCCAAATCGCCCTCCAAAAAGGGCAGTGCCAATTTATGCTCCCGTAAACAAGGTATGAGAAGATCTCCACCTTTGCCAACATCAATATTTTGCTAATCTAACGGGTGGGAAAACGGCGTCTTGTTATGATTGTAATTGGCATTTCCCAGATAATAAGTGAGGTTGGACATCTTTTCATATGTTTATTGGCCATTTGCGCTGCTGCTTCTGTGAGCTGAGCAAATGTTGCTTCCTCTTGCTTTATAACCCTGCAGTCTCAACAGACTGTGCTTCCTGTCGGCCCTGGGAAGAACAGCCTGTGAACGTCCAGCCTGTGAATGTCATCTCCTGCTGTGCTATATTCCATTTAATAAGCAACCGCTAAGCACCTACTACGTCGGGGGGGGGGGCATTGTGCTGGGGGCTTTGGGAATAAGGAGATGAATTAAGTGTGATCTCCTGGGCTTTAGTACAGGAGATGTGAGAAATGGCAACACAAAGTAGACCATTAAGGACTAAAACCAAATTATTAGCAAAGTATGTGCGTAGCAGTTTTAGGGGATTCCGACTGGCAGACGGTCCTTGCTTATTCACTATATGTAAACTAATGAAAACCTGAACGCTTGCAGGATGGCCTCAAAAATAACACCGCCCTTGAAGGAGATGATGCCATTTGGAGCAGGCATGACAAGTGTACTTTACCAAAAGGCTGAACACATTTTAAAGGGACTCCTGTGACAGCTCGTAATCAGTAGTGAGTTCCAGGGCTGGCCTTTAGGACGGGCTATGAAACTGTCATCATAGAGGCGCCCCATTGTCTCTTAAATGGACCGGCTGTTTGCACACTGGCGTGTTCATTCCATCTGGGGGGCACAGAGAGAAGAGCTCTTAGAACAACCCTCACTTTTTAGTGGTGAGAAAACAGTAGTGGGGAGGGTGGTCGTAATTTGAGTCTGGTCCACCAGCGGCCATGGCCAAGCCTGAACTAGGCCAAAGGGGTAGCTTTGTGAGCACGTACTTCATGCCAGGGACTGTGCCGAAAGCATTAACTTTCGCCACAGTCCTAAGAGATGATAAAGTTAATTTGTATATCAGGATTCACAAAATGGAGGCCACCCCTGTGGCCCAGCCCAGTTCACAAATCTAAACCTAGGTCAGTGCATGGGAATTCCCTGGTGGTCCAGTGGTTAGGACTCTGTGCTTCCACTGCAGGGGGCACGGGTTCCATCTGGGGTTGGGGAACTAAGATCCCAGCATGCCTCGTGGCGCAGCCAAAAAAGTTTAAAGGATAAAATAAAATAAAATAAAATAAATAAACCTAGGTTAGTGCAGTTACAGGAAACTCTTGCCAAGGAATCCTAACATCCACCAATCACGATCCTCCAACTCAGTTCAGCGAGCTCACCTTCCCCTGGGAAACAGGACCGGCTGCCTCTTAGGGAAATTCCATCTCTCCTAGCCAATCACGCCCTGTTCCGAGGTGCCCCTTCTAACAGTAGGTGAACCTCGCTCTCGCCCAGCATCCCTGGTCAAGAGCGCTCGCAGCTCTGAGGTGCTGTACTCCCCCAGTCCAAGCACTGTTCTGCCCTGAATAAAGGACATCAAACTTGTTACTAAATTGTATTTTTTTTTCATTTGATAGGTATATTATCTGCAATTACTACAAGAACTAATTTTTATCCCCATTTTACGATTAGGAAGCTAAGATTACCCTAGGTGAGGAGGTTAAGAGCCACGTGGATGTCCTTGTGGAGAGGCCCATGGGCTAAACCAGACTCCAGTTTGCATGCTGCTTCTGTTTTGTACCCAGATGACTCCACTAGAACCGGGTCTTCCTGGTTTTCAATCTTGGCTTCCCCTGAAACAACAGAATGGGGTGGGAGAGAGCACAGTGGCCCAGCCCTCCTGCCCATGCTGCCTCACCCCACCTCCGCCCTCACCCCACCTTGGCTGCCGGGTCTTGCCAGGTTTGGGTCCTTTTCACCCTGGGGACCCCTCCCGCACTTCCTGCTCCCCTCATTTGGCCCTGAGCCCTTGCCCTTGAATTACTGTTTTTTCATGATCTTATGTTTGATGTTGTGAAACTGGCTTAAATGAATGGAATGAGATTCAGGAGGTCTGGTTTCTGGGCTCAGCCTCTACCCCTGATCAATTTGAGAAGGTCATTCTCTTCTCTGCGCTTTAGTTTCCTCGTTTGCGGTGTGACACAAATAGACTAGCCGACCCCCGAGATTCTGAAATTGCATAATTTAGGGGGAGGAGGACTGGAGTCATGACCTGTAGCTCCCTTTGTCTCTTATATGACCTTGTACGTACATCCTAAATTAAATATTTGAGTGAATTCTCAGACTTCACATATATGCCTCTTCAAGAGGCACATACATAAAGCATCTTGATAAAGATGCTTAGAAAAAACTTTCATAAAATTCACATTTTGTGCTAGAATATAGCTTTCTTTTTTTTTGCGGTACGCGGGCCTCTCACTGCTGTGGCCTCTCCCGTTGCGGAGCACAGGCTCCGAGCGCAAATGCTCAGCGGCCATGGCTCACGGGCCCAGCCGCTCCGCGGCATGTGGGATCTTCCCGGACCAGGGCACGAACCCGTGTCCCCTGCATTGGCAGGTAGACTCTCAACCACTGCGCCACCAGGGAAGCCCTAGAATATAGCTTTCTTTTCCTCTTCATGATGGTCCCCTTTTCTTCCTCTGTGTTTTCTGCCAGGGTCAGAAAGGTGGGACATGAAGCTCATCGTTGACTAGGCCTGGGCGGGGGAGGGGCTTGAATCCATCACTAAGAACGCTGATGCTGCAAATGCACCCCTGTCGGACAGGCACATCTTCCTGGGGCGTTTCCTTAGCTCAGGAACTCACATCCTTGTTCTGACTTTGGTCGCCATGTTCCTAGGCCTGCCCCTGACCGCTAGTTTTCATTAGTCACACAATCATCTGTTCATTATTTTATTTATTTTATTTTTGGCTGCATTGGGTCTTAGTTGTGGCACGCGGGATCTTCGCTGAGGCGTTCGGGATCTTTCATTGCGGCGTGCAGGCTTCTCTCTAGTTGTGGCGCTTGGGCTCCAGGGCGTGTGGGCTCTGTAGTTTGTGGCACACAGGCTCTCTAGTTGAGGTGCGCGGGCTCAGTAGTTGTGGTACGCGGGCTTAGTTCCCTGACCAGGGATCGAACCCGCGTCCCCTGCATTGTAAGGCAGATTCTTTACCACTGAACCACCAGGGAAGTCCCTGTTCATTATTTTAGAGAGTTACAAACCTTGACTGAGCAAATACTTTGTGCTCAGGCTTTCAGAAAACTCCATATGCATCTGGGTCTCTACTGTGTTCCCACATTTTCTAGACACTAAAGAAACACATTTAAAGGAATGTCAGAATCCCACCCTGGGAAAGGTAGGCAGGTAAGTACTGCAGTAGGTTGCAATAGAAATGTGAGGAAAGGGGCCATGGGAGCGGCTAACTTGCCCTGCCAAAGGAGCCTGGGAAAGCTTGCCAAAGAAGAGACATCCTGCAGGCCTGCCACTGGGACAGGAGTTTGCCTAACAGGGACAGTGGGGGGAGGGCATTGAGTGGGATCATGAGGTAGGTGGTCCAAGAAATCCTCTAGGAGTTTGGGATCTAGAGCACCTCAAGATTTCTTGCATATTTAGTTCAGCTTTTGGAAACATCCTCATAGCCCTTGCTACGAGGCAAACAGGAGAAGACATAACGGTGCCCTTCTCTCTGCTTTGTTTTAAAGATCAGACCATTCGTTAAGGAGGTCCAGGGAGGCTCAAGCATGGCGGGGGTCAGCTGGACTCTGTTAAGGAGCCAACACTCTAGATGAAGGAGTGAACGGACTTGTGTTAGTATTTCTTAGATACACACAGCACCATGCTGGCGCTGTAGGAGACCGCTGCACCCAGTCCCAGGGCACACATGGTCTAGAGGAGGAGGCAGGAGTGCTCACCGTGAGCTGCTGTGTCAGATGCAGTTCTGTGCTCCTGCCACCAAGAGTCTGGTGAGCACAGAGGAGGGCGAGAGAGCTTCTGCAGGAACTCCTGGAAAGTTTCATGGAGGAGGTGTCCTTTGAGAATTCCAGTAAGGATAAATAGAGAAGGTGTTTCAGGGAAAAGAACCACTGAGGGCAAAGAGAAGGAGGCATGAAGCTTCTGGGTTGTTTAGGGAACAGCAAGAGATCTGGTAACTAGGTGTGGGAGTTGGGGAGGAAGAAGAGAGAAAACTACAAAGGGAGATGGTCAGATCGTCACCAGTCTTCCTGTCATAGTGAGAAATGCAGGCTTCACTGTGTAGAGGGAGCTGGAATATGAGAGAACTGGATGTGTATTTTGGGAAGATAACCGTGGCCGCATTGTAAGGGGGCCCAGAGCAGGGAAGGTTAGAAGAAGGACCAATTAGGAGGGCATTACGTCTGGTGTTGATGGAGGGTCCAGGCAGCGGGAGGCAGACTTGGTAGATACAGCTTACCTCTGGTTGGCAGGAAGAGAGAAACCTGCCTGGGGTTTGGGGGCTGGGGGTGAGGGGGCATTATCTCAGCTAGGGAGGAAGAGCAGGTTTGGGGCAGGAAGGTGGTATGGACTTTCCATTTTCTTAAGGATGTATTTTGATGAGCGGAAGTTTTTCATTTTAATAAAGTCCAATTTAACCGAATTTTTCTTGTATTGGGGTGTGTGTGTGTGTGTGTGTGTGTGTGTGTGTGTGTGTGTGTGATCTCTGAGTTCTCTGCCTACCCCAGGGTCATGAAGATATTCTCTTAGGAGGAGTGGACTTTTTTTGTGTGTGTGTGGTACGCGGGCCTCTCACTGCTGCGGCCTCTCCCGTTGCGGAGCACAGGCTCCGGACACGCAGGCTCAGCGGCCATGGCTCACGGGCCCAGCAGCTCCGCGGCATGTGGGATCTTCCGGGACCGGGGCACGAACCCGCGTCTCCTGCATTGGCAGGCGGCCTCTCAACCACTGCCCCACCAGGGAAGCCCGGGAGTGGACTTTTAAGTTAGGTTTTGGACAAGCTGCTTTTGAGAAGCCAGCATGGTGGCTGTTGGTGGGGAGAGGGTTAGCAGGCACTCAAGAGTCATCCACCTGGAAGGCAAGTGCAGGCTGGTGAGCAGGGAGGGAAGAGCCCAATGCATGGAGAGCAGCCCTGCCTTGAGAGGACCCGGGTAGGGAGCCATACTGTGTTTGTGTGTGTGTGTGAATGTTACCATCTTTCTGACTTGCCATTCTTTAATAACAACTCTTCACAGATGCCATATGACTCTAGTCAATGATTAGTGGGCAGTATATTTTAACTTTTCACTTCTAACTCAGATGGATTAAACAAAAATAGGGATAAAACAGTGCAGTCTCCTATATATTTGAATCTAGATACTGTTTAAAAGGCAACTATATGGGGCAAACAAAAAACCAGAAATTGAGTTGGACTTGCTTTATATATACCAAGGATGCTATTAGAATTCAGTATTTCTTAAAGGGCAGGTTTGTGTATTACCTGGGCAGTGCGTTAAGAAGGCACATTCCAAGGCCCCATTCTGAAACTAGGAGGCAGAAACTCTGGTGGTGTTCCTGAGAAATCTGATTTTCTAGTCAGGTCTCCATGGTTCTGGGGCTTGTGAAAGTTTGAGAACCACAAAGCTTCGGATGATTCGAAGTGAACCAAATCTGACAGCAGAGATTCCTCCAAAAATGCATTTATTGTATCACCTACCACTGTGTCACCCACATCGGGGGTCTCCCCGCACATTCGGATCACCTGGGAGTTTGGTTTAACCACCGCTGCCTGGGCCCCTCGCTCTGGGTCCAGTACATCTGGAATTTGATGATGGGCCCTGGCCCAGAGCGTTCCTGAAACTCTCCAGGTGATTCTAATGTACAGCGGGGTTGAGACTCTCAGACCTTGAACACACCGAGCCAAGGAAGAAGTACGGGCCCTAAGGCCGGCACAGCTAGAGAACTGTTTCCAAACGTAGGTGGGGGAGAAGACCGGAAAGGACTTGGTTCGGGGATTCAAACTTTTCCTTTGGGATGGAGATGGTAGGCGTTCCTGCTGTCCTCAGCAACGGTTTACCGCAGTTGCTTGTCTGCTGGGCTCCTCCTGGGTCTTCTCTTTGGACCCTGAAACTTGATAGGGTCTGCATGCCTGAATCTGAATGGTGGTCCCTGAGGTCCCTCCCTTTGACCCCTGGAGGCTGGAGATGGGGTTGGGGGAGGGGAGGAGAAAGCAGCCCAGGCTGTTCAGGTTTACCTGGTTCCTGTTGACACCCCCCCCCACCCCAGGTATAAAATTAACATTTCTCTCCAGAGTCTAGTTTTTAAAGCAAAGTGACAGTATGAGCTTGTGCTCAAGCAAACCTGTCGTAAGATTCTTTCGACCTTTTAAATGATATGCCCTCCTGACTTCCTTTGATCTTATCTGTAATATTCAGCAGACATTTGTGGTCCCATTAGAGCGATCACGAAACTAAGATACGGAGAAGCTAGGTGCGTACTGACCGTCCTGGCGTCGGCTGGGATTTCCTGCTCACATGCTGCTCCGTCTGTTCTTTCTCCTGGCGAGGGGCAGGTGAGGTCTGGGGACCTGCAGCAACGCCACCGCCACCCCTGCTCCCCGCCCAGAGCCTGCACTCGACTCGCTCCGGGTTAGGGGATGGAAGTGCTGGGGGCAGGAGACTTGGGTTTGTGGAGAAGCCTCCCCCTCTGCAGCAGACCCGGAGCTGTAGGGAAAGAGGACGCGGATTGGCGCGGGGAGGGAAGAGGCAGCAGCTGAGGCTCCAGGAGCCTGATGGCAGTTCTGTAGAGTTGGGGCTTCCAAGCCCTCCCATTAGGGAAGTGTGGTAATGACCTGGGAAGGAATGGGGGAGCCAGGGAGGAATGAGGGCTGCCTGGGACAGAGGCGGGGAGTTGGAGAAGTGAGGGGTCAGCGAAGAGGTGGCTCCCAGACCCTGCATTTTACGCTCTGGATCAGAATTTATGTGACTGAGCGGATGGTACACCAGGCCCCAGGCAGCTCTCCTCCCCAGCGGGTGTCCATACAGCTGTGCTCGTGCTTCTCCCTGGGAAGCTAATGCGGTTTGCAGATGCCCCCAGTGATCTGGCCGTGCTGTCTGGGAAACCTGGGAGGCTGGGCCCAGTCCTGGTTCACCCTCTCTCATCCTCCCTTGAGGCTTCCTGCCTTTCCCGATCCGGGCCACCTCGGATTTCCTTCAGCACATGGAGAAAGCATCTCCACCACATAATTTACCATCTAATTGCATGCTGTCTTGAATGAGGGCTGTGGTTTCATGTGCGGTGGGTCTTGGGCACGCAATTAGGCTGTGAGTAACAGGCGGGTGGAGGCCATCTCCTGCACTGTCTCCTCCATGTCCTTCCTGGCCTGGCTACTGCATGTGCTCGGGACTCCTAGGGCTCCTGGACCCTAGTGTTTAGGTGTGTTTCGGGCAGGCTCAGAGGTTGGCTCCAGGGTAGAGCACAGCCTCCTTACAGTTCTGAAACTAGACTAGACTGGCGGGGGAGGGGGGTGCCCCTGCCCCATGGCGTTTGCCTAAAGCTGTGCCTCTCCTGGGCCCAGGTTTGGGGAGGGCACCAAGCCCAGCCGGGCTGGCACCCTGCAGTTGCCATGGTGACCCTTTAGCTTTCCTCCCGAAGGAAGATGGATTTCTCTTTCAGCCCAGATCACCTGCCTGGGCAGCCACCATTCTGTACACTCTGGGAACCAGACGGCCTCGCCCCACTACCTTCCACTTTCTGCCGCAGGGGACGGTTTGTTGAGAGGCTCAGTTTTAAATCCCAGTCCAATATCAGAGACAGCGTGTTCTCGTTTCAAGGGGGAGCAAGAGAGACAGGCCCCAGGAGGTGGGCAGCTCCCCTCAGGTGTGTGTTTACCTCCTCCTCAGTTTTTGGCTCTGACCCTTTGGGTGGGGGGCTGAGTCCCCTGTAGGCCTGTTTCCTCATTTGTCACAGCCAGGGCCATTGGTGGTCTCCACACCTGGCTGGTATCAGAGTTACCTAGGGAGGTTTTAATAGATTCCTGGGCCCTACCCCAAGCCAGCTGATCTCCATAGGTGGGGCCCAAGAATCTGTATTTTTTAAAATCTCCTCGGGTGATCCTGATACAAATGAACCCAAATGAGTATGGGATTCTCCTGGCGAGGTGGTCTGTGAGGGCCTCACAGGAAGGAAAGGAAGCTCTGCCCGGTGCTGAGCATTGACAGGCCTTACTGGGGTCCCCGGAGCTTCCGAAGAGCCCGTTGTAGGTCAGTCTTGTCAGGAAGCCGGTGTTTCCTGGTCATGCTGGCTAAGCCAAGACCAGGCCCCCACCTTTTCCCCACAGGAGAAGCCAGGAGAGAGAGGATGATGGGCTGGGGGGGGGGGCGCGCGGGGGGCGGGTTGCCATAACAACCAGCTCCAGGCAGAGGCCTCCCTTCCAGGGGCTGGTACTTCACCCCAGCAATGGTGGTTTCCATGGAGATGGGTTACTGAGGGACAGGGGGAACATTTGCCCCACTTAGTGCATTAGTCAGGAGGTACCAGAAGGCAGAACATCTCTAGGTGGGATCCTTGGACCCCTGTCAACTTTGAGTTCCCCCCCACCGTGGCCTCTGCTCTCTGGGTGCAGGTCTGACGCTTTCTCCCTGCTTGGTTGCTCTCTCTGCGACCGGTCTCCCTAGCAACAAGTCCTGCTAACTCCTTGTTGTTGGCTCTGTGGCTATTTTTAGCTTCATTGCCAGCAGCCCAGTCCTGGTCATTTGCTTGCAACCTCCATATGGATTGCAGGGGAATAGGAAAACAAAGATTCCTGGCCTCTTTCGGGAGCCCTGGACCTGGACCTCTTAGCACCGATCGGAACTTTGCTGTGGAAAGTACCCGTCCGCATCTGGGAACTTGGTCAGTGGACTCCATATGAGGCTCCTGAGACAATGTTGGATTCAGTTCAGCAAACACTGCTTTCACCCTCTACAGTGTGCAAGAGGCTCTGGTCCACACTGCTTGCATGTGAACCTGAGTAAGACCCCGGCCCTGCCCTCTAGGATTTTTAATTTTGTGGAGGAGAAAGATGAGTACACAGTCAGCTTAGTGCAGGCAAAGACTGGCAAGTGCTAGGAGAGGATTACAAAGTGCTCTGGGAGTATGGAGGAGAAGGAGGGACAGGGTGACTTTTCAGTGGGGGAAGATCAGGGGGAGGGGCTAGAGCAGCACTGTCCAGAGAACATTCTGCAATGAGGGAAATGCTCTAAAATCTGTGTCCCCGGTACAGCACCCCGAAAACCCACATGGGCTCTTGGACACTTGGGACGTGGCTAGTGCACCTGAGGAACTGAATTTTTATTTAATTTTAATGAATTTAAATGGCACATGCAGCCAGTGGCTCTCTTATTGGCCAGTTCAGGTCTAGAGAAACTTTCCTGGTGGAGGTAACTGGTGAATTGGGCCTAGAAGGATAGGTGGGATTTTGGCCAGTGGAAGGGGAAGGGGAAGAGCAAGGAACAGCACGAGCAAAGGCACAGAGGCAGGGAAAGGGCATATTTGGGAAACAGCAAGTGGGTGGGCAGAGTGTGGGCTGTGTGATGTAAGTGCTGCAGGTTGTGGGGGCCTTGAATACCATGCAAGGAGCGTAGATTGTACTCAACAGGTAGTCACAGGTCTACTGTGTA
This sequence comes from Monodon monoceros, assembly GCF_005190385.1. NCBI lineage: Eukaryota > Metazoa > Chordata > Mammalia > Artiodactyla > Monodontidae > Monodon > Monodon monoceros. Next base: position 68,891,605 of record NW_021703775.1, read on the forward strand.
GTACTGAGGCTTTGGGGCTGCAGATGGAAGGGCAGGCCAGGATCAGAAGAGACATCCATCTTGATCTTGTAGCCTTTGCCTGGATAAGGTCTCGCTGGTCTTGGGGTCAGTGGGAATGTTTATGTGGCAGAAAATATGCAGTGTCCTCCCAATATGTGGCTTTGCAGATGGCTTCTTAGGGATCCCGGCTTCTCTGATTCTGAGTACAGGGACTCAGGGGTAATGTCCTGTTTGCGGGAAGCAACATAACCTCCCCACCTCCCACCAGCACTGGATTTTATGACAGAGCACGCCACAGAACGCTGAACTTTGAGTTAAAACCAGTCAGGCAGGCGTGGCATTCCCACCTGCACCTGTGGGAGTTGCTGCTCTTGGGTGGAGGATCACGACTTAGCATCTCACGTCAGCTCTGTGAGCTGGAAAGTCGGATTCACAGCACATCTTACAATCGTGCTCTTCAGAGACAGGAGTGTGACGTACACCAGGATGTTCAGTTTACAGATTTATAACAGGACTTGTCCTTTCAACGCAGATCCTAGTGATACAGGACCTAGTGGTCCTGATGTTTTCCGGCAACTTACTGGTATCAGAGTCACTGGAAAATGTAATTAAAGTTAGAAGTTTGCTTGATGAACACGGGATAAGTGCTGAGAGTCAGGTGTCCTTAAGAGGCGTTTTCATCAGGCCTCCTGGATCACTGCTATCGGCCTGCCAGACAGGAAACGTGCCCTCTCTTTCAGGTCGCCCTCCCTTTTGGACCATGCTGGACACTTCCTCTCCAGCGCTTCTTTTAGGCTCTTGACATGCGCCAGATCGTCTTTTCGTCCAGGGGTTCCTCCTCTCAACATACTTCTAGAACATTTCCAAGAACCTGGCTCACTTTACATGACCCTGCTATTTTAGGTTGACTATCTTTATCTTAATCAAAAGACCTATCCCAGTAACCACCTGGGAGGGTTACTTTGGAAGGTCGAGGACATATATGACCTGAGGATCCTAGAAGGCTGCCCTAGTTTTTTCCTGACCTTTTGCTAAAGTCACCTCTTATCCTAGATCTCGGGGTCTTTTCTGCGTTGAGGTCTCTCTCTGCCCACCAAGTACAAAGAGGACACGAATCTCAGTCTGAGTGACTTACAGTATAGAAAAGGGTAACCTTACCTGTCTGTGTAGCTACAGGAGAGGGGCGGTGCTCTAAGTAGCAAGGGGACACCTTAGAATTGGGCTTTTTTTGCTTCATTTGGGAGCTGTGTGGAAGAGGTAAGATTTGAGCTTAATTTCACTAAAGCAAATTTTTTTTATTGAGGTGTAGTTGATTTACAATATAAGTTTCAGGTGTACAACACAGTGATTCACAATTTTTAAAGATTATACTCCATTTATAGTTGTTATAAAATATTGACTATATTCCCTGTGCTGTATACTATATCCCTGTAGTTTATGTTATACATAGTAGTTTGTACCACTTAATCCCCTACTCTTATGTTGCCCCTCCCCCCAATTTGAACTTAATTTTAAAGAATGAGAATAAGGAAGTTTGGCAGCTGGAGGGAAAGGCTACTTTATTAAGTGGGCCAAGAAAAAGTGAAACTGATGGCCCTGGTCCATCCTGACACTTTGAGTCCTGACTGCATGCATAGGCATCATTACTTACTGAAGAAGTCCCAAGACCATGGAGTGTACAGTCTAAGGTGTTTAGCCACATAATAATGGAAAAGGAGATGTCATAGGTGAGATAGTGTTTTTAAAAAGAGCCGGCCAAGCCAGATCAGAAACTTCATTTTGAGAGGAGGCCTGGGGTGAGGTCTAAAGTGGCCTGGGAGGATGCCGGGGAGGCATCAGTGAGAGAAGCCAAGCAAGTCTTATTATATTCCTTAAAGGGTGGGAGCAGGCAGGAGGTAGAAACTCACGGCTTCTCATCTCTGCTTGGGGATCTTCTGAAAAATTATACCAAGCAGGTACCTTGAGGGGGTTGAAAGATGGCTTGGAGCAAAATAGGGCCTGTGTTTTATGGAACGGCTCCTCTTTGCTGTATGGGTTCTGGATCTCAGTCAGGGTGGGGAGAGGAAGTTTGTACTCCCTGAGTATTATTTGGAGAAGGCTCGCTCTGATTTGGAGTCCTCTTCCTTTTTCAGGGCCTGCTTGTTCTGACGGCCCCCAGAAGGGTGCTGAGCCCCAGGAGGGATGGTAGGTAGGCTCTCCTTCACAGCCCATCTTTTGACCTCCTTATACCAGCACCTGTTCCAGCTGGTTTGTTCCCGCAGCTTGTGGTTGGAAGCCAGGCACCTGGGGGCATTATCTCCTTAAGTGATGCTGGTATTCCAGGGCCTGGGAGGGCAGATGTCATCACTCCTGTTTTGCAAGTGAAAAAAGACTTCTTGGAGTTAAGTGGCTTGTCCAAGGTCACAGTGATAGAACCAGAACCCCAGTCCAGATCCTCTGAGAGTGTGGCTGGCCAAACAGCCCTGCCCTGCTGGGAGTATTTACCCTCAGCTCCCCTGCTCTTCCTTTTTTTTTTTTTTTTGGGGGGGGTGGGTACGCGGGCCTCTCACTGTTGCGGCCTCTCCCGTTGCGGAGCACAGGCTCCGGACGCGCAGGCTCAGCGGCCATGGCTCACGGGCCCAGCCGCTCCGCGGCATGTGGGGTCTTCCTGGACCGGGGCACGAACCCGCGTCCCCTGCATCGGCAGGCGGACTCTCAACCACTGCGCCACCAGGGAAGCCCCTCTTCCTTTTAATTCATCTTGCAAACAAACCAGGCTAATCTTTCTTTCTTTAAAAGGAATATTTATTTATTTTGGCTGTGCTAGATCTTAGTTGTGGCACGCATGTGGGATCTAATTCCCCAACCAAGGATGGAACCCGGCCCCCTGCACAGGCAGCGTGGAGTCTTACCCACTGGACCACCAGGGAGGTCCCCAGGCTAATCTTTCCAAAATACCCATTCACCCTGTCATGTAAGAAAACCTGCGGTTATTCTTCACTGCGATAGGATATATGCATCAACATCTCTCTCCGCACCCCTTAGCTTTAGTTGTATTGTGGGGCGGGAGGTGAAGGTGGGCAAGTGTTTTCCTCCCTATCCAGCCTAACATCTCTTATTTCCTCCCTATCCAGCCTCATTCCAAATCTGATTCATCCTCCAGGTTCAGCCTCTGCTCTACACTGACCTCCTTAACCTCATTTATCATTGATACTACTTATTTTTGTTTGGCTTCCAAGCCATCCTGGCCCATCAGGGTGGTTGGTATTTGTGGTGTAGTTCTCTTTATAGATGCTTTTCAACGATCTTTTCCAATCTCTCCAAGTCTAGTTGAATTTGTCAGCTCCTTGAGGGCAGGGCCAACAGTGTCTGCTTCTTTGATGTCGGGAGGGAGAGGGAGGGAGGGAGAGAGAGGGGGAGAGGGAGAGGGGGAGGGAGAGGGAGAGGGAGAGGGAGAGGGGGAGAGAGAGAGAGAGAGAGAGAGAGAGAGAGAGAGAGAGAGAGAGAG
>NW_021703775.1:68895101-68949336 GCF_005190385.1 Monodon monoceros
GAGAGAGAGAGAGAGAGAGAGAGAGAGAGAGAGAGAGAGAGAGAGAGAGTATATGTATGTATGTATGTATATATATATACATATATATACACACACATATATATTCTTCTTGGGGGGCGGGGCCTCTGCTCTGGAGGAGGGAACTTGAAATGGTTGCAGCTGCACCTGGAGGCTCCGAAGGAGTGCAGTCTTGAGCAGCAGATGTATGTGCCTGGGAATGAAGGAATTGCTGTACTTTTGAACTCCTCCTCCCCCCCCCCCCCCCCCGGCAACGCTCCCAGTTCCCGTTCTGGAGCGCACCCAGTTCTGTACGGGCGCTTTCTGCCCATCTCTGTGTGCTTTGAGTTTTCCTACAGTTTCCTGGGCCTCTTCGCTCATCTGTAAGCTTTTCCTTTTTTTTTTTTTTGGTTGTGCTGCTGAGACTCACTTTTAACAACTTTCTCCTGTCTCTCCCAGACGGCCCGAAAGCTCTTCTCTCCTTTTGCCTGCGCTCCTGGTTCTCTGGGCGCTCGCACCTTACCTCCGCAGCTGGAAGGCAGCCCCTTCCCTCCCGGTTCTCCTCCTTCCCTCCCCGCGCGGCCCGCGGGCTCCCGGCCTCGCCCCCCGGCTCCGCGCCGGGCTCTGGTGGAGTTGGAGGAGAGGGGGCGGGGAAGGCTGGCCGGTTGGAGGGGGCGGGCACCGCCTCCAGCCTGGCCTGGGCGGGGCCCTGGGAACGGGCGGAGGCCCAGCCGCGCCCCCAGGCCCCAGCGCCGGCCCGCGCCCCTCGGACCGAAGGAGAGGGGCTGGCCCACTGCCAGCGTCTGAGAGCCGGCCCCCTCCCCCGGCCCGCTCGCAGCCAACCAGGCACTCCAGCGGGGCCCACGTGACCTGGAGTTCTAGACAAAGAAAATGTTCAATCCCTCCCCCCCACCTCCCCCTCCCCCTCTCTCTGGCCCCCTCCGCCCCCCAGCCCCATCGCCCCCTTCCCCTCCCCCCAGACGGGCAGCTACTTACAGAGCTTCAGGGCTGGGGCTCACACCTGAGCCGGACCACAGAGGGGCTGCACCTGGCCTTATGGGTAGGTTCCTGGATGGAGCCCTGGGGAAACTGGGGGCGGGGAGGCGGCCGGGGCCGGTGGGAGGATCTCTGGGCCTGCAGCCCTCTGGGCTTGAGAAGAGTCAAGTCTGCCTCCCCGGCCCGCAGGAGCTGGCTCCCCTGCCTGGCCTGAGTTCTGGAGATGCTGAGTTACTGCTGTCCCACCCACTTCCTCCTCAGGAGCCCCAAGCCCCACTCCTTCCTGCGCTCAGGTGGGACCTGGCGGCTCAGGGGCCAGCAAGAGCAGGCCTGTTGTGAGCCTGGGGCAGTGGTCAGCGAAGGCTGGGGGCAGGCCCCGGCCCGTGGAGTTGGGCTAGCAGCGGCGGTTTTGCTGAGCTGGCTGGCAGATGGGTTGTTGGCATTTCCTTGCTGACCTGTGTTCCTGGCTGGTGGACCACGCCGTCCTCAGGCCGTGCCAAGCTTGTGGCCTCTTGAGAGGGACAGTTTCCTCTCCTGCCTGTTCCTGGGAGCCACCGTCAGGCCGCCAGAAAGAAGTGGTGTCAGGGTGGGAGGGAGCAGTGTGACCCTGACAGGGGGCTGTGGGGTGGCCTGACGCCGGCCTGTGATGGGAGAGGCACCTGGGACAGCCCGGGGTCCGCGTGGGTCCCTGGACCTCTGACCTTTGGAATGGGAAGCAGCCTGAGTCGCAGAGAGAGGTGGAGGCGGGACAGCTGCCCGAGGAGATGGGACTGGATGGGGAGGCCATGCCTCCACCAGAGTGGAGTTACCAGTGGCTCTCCAGGCAGAACAAACTCCAGGCCAAGTGGCCTCCTCGAGCCGCCGTAGTGGGGCTGGTGTGGTGTCTTCCTGATCCTGCCCAGTCTCTTGGCTACTCTGGGGTAGGACCTTCTGAACTGAGGTGGGGGGGAGCCTTTAGCCCAAAAGCCCCAGCCCAGAGTTAACCCTTATTTCTCCTATTGTCCGGGGGGTTGGCATGAACGTGGAAAAGGGGCCTCCTGCACTGCCCTAGGCAAGTCTATTCTAATGAGCCCCTCCCCCACCCAGCCACCCTCTCGCCCCTTCTTCCCCTTTCCTCTTGCCTCCTGCTGCTAACCCACCCCCTTCTTCCTTCCCCCACCCCTTCTGGCCTTGTCCCGATGGAGGCCCCTTCCTCCCCTGCCTGCCAAACCATGCTGGGTGCGTGTTCTCCTGCACCTACTGGGTTGGGGGCGCTTAACAGCCGTCAGCAGCACCGTCTGACAAGCTGGGGGAAGTTGTGGGGGAAGAATAATGTTCAGGAACTCACTGTGGAGGGCTTGAGAAGAGAGACAAAGGGGCTGAGGGGGAGTGAGGAGGGTGGTGTCAGGCACGACTGCCTTCTAGACTGGGGGAGGCCGGGGGGAGCCCGACGCGTGTGCCCCGGCCCCCCCCAGCGCTGCTTGCTGGGATCCTTTCCCCCTGCCGCCTCCTGCCACCTGCGCACCTTGTTCTGGCTGAGGGGGCCCGTCGCCCCTGGAAACTGGGTCCTTTGGCAGAATGGTGCTGCCTTCCACCCAAGGCAGCACCCTGGTCTAGGTCAGCGGCCGTGCCTGAAGTTCACGGAGGCATGGTGGAGGGAAGGGAGCAGAGACTGCTAGGCAGGGCATTTATCTGAGCAGATCTGGCCCTGGGATAGCGCAGCCGCAGCTGACAATTCTGAGAGAGAACCTCTCTCACCACAGGCTTGAGTGCACACCTAGGCACACCTTGTGGGAGAGGAGGAGGTAGATTTTAGGAAGGGGTGGGGCAGAATCCCCCAGGTGAGGGTGGGGCTTGGGAGGGAGGAGCAGGTCCTCTGCGTTCTTCCACCCTCACCCCACCTCGGAGCTCTCTCTCCCAGCTGTTTGTGGGCTGGGGGCAAAGGATGCTTTATCCCATTTTAGAATTTGTTGAGTCAGAGAAAGAGCTAAGACTTCCAGCCTCGTGTTTTAGGAATTGCCACAAGAAGCAGATTTGGTCTGTGGCCAGGAGGCAAAGACTTGAAGATAGATCAAAATAAAACGAATCTAAGAGACAGTAGACCATTGAGCTGTTCTTAACCTGGGACCTGGGGGTCCATTGACAGGCTGTGAAGAGGCCTTGGAATTCTTGGTACATACATACGTCAGCTTCTTCAACCAGTCAGAAAAGGTTAACAGAAATCCTTCCGTTCAAACTCCTTTTTAGGTGGAGCAACTCAAGGGACTGCTCCAAAGTCGGCTGTTAATTAGTTGCAAGGCTAAGACAGGAATATAAATGCTGTGACTTCCAGCTTAGAGGTCTTATACTCCAGGTAATCTTGAGGGTGGGTTTGTATTCACAGCTCTAAGCTCTCAGGGAAAGCTTCATGTTGAAGGTGGGATTTTTTTCCCTTTGAATCTGGTGTGAAAACGGGTGCAGAGCCTTGAAGCTTGAGGGCCGCGTGTCCTAGATTCAGTCATTAGGGTGAGATGGGTGAGATTAGGTTGAATGGCCCTCAGAGCTAAGTATCAGGCATTTCATTCTCCTCTGCAGGGTGATGGGAATACTGGAGCAGGTTTTGAGAAGGAATGGGCATGCAGGTCATAGCCTGAAAGATGAGCATGAGATGGTGAACGGTGAAAGGATGGAGGCTGTTCAAATTGGGAGAATACTTGGGTTTGGATTAATTTGTCAGTGGGATGGCAGAGAGGATGCCTGGCTATACTGTGGACTCCCTAAATAGTTGTTGAAAGAATAAGTGTATTTATGGATCTGAAAGGTGCACGTAGAAAGAAGGCGTAGAATCTGGTGACAACATACATTAGATGTGATCCTGAGAACTCCAGGATGGCGTGTGAGCACGGGAGCAGGCAAGCTCTTCTGGGGCTTTTCGTGGTGGTTGAGCAGATGGGGAAGGAACCGTGCGCTCTGAACACAAAACAGTGATTTCTTCGTTACGTATCACAACGAAACTAGAATTGTGGTCTGGAAGCCAAGACCAGGAAGAGAAGGGGTCGATTGCCCAGGAAAACTATGGAGAAAAGGACAAGAGGATCCGTTTCTAGATCGGGGAGTAAGATAGGAGAGGCTGGAGCCAAGGTCTGTGCCTCATCTAAGGGGCGTGGTTAGTATCTGAATAGAATTGATCTCTCCGTGTCAGAAGATGGGCAACTAATGATGCTGACAATTGAGGAAGATTAGACGAGGGAGGAAGAGCTCCTAGGAGGCAGAGAAGGCTGGCATTGAGAGCCTAGTGATCTGAGCTCACCTCTCAACTTCACGTCTTTCTGTTTTCCGTGGCAAGCCGGTTGAGTTGATGAGGGAAGAACTCCTCTCTCCAGCCCCTTACCCTCTGTCACTGTCTCCAGACCCTGGAGAGGTTGAGAAGAGCCCCTTGAGTGTCAGCTCAAGGTAACTTCTGTTCCTTGTTTCCCCAGGCTGAGAAGAAAGCCAAGGTGATTGCCGTAATGAATGCTGTCGAAGAAAACCAGGGGTCCACCGAGTCTCAGAAGGTGGAGGAGGCCAGTCCTCCTGCTGTGCAGCAGCCCACCGACCCTGCGTCCCCCACTGTGGCCACCACGCCCGAGCCCGTGGGGGCTGACGCTGGGGACAAGAACGCCGCCAAGGCAGCCGATGACGAGCCGGAGTACGAGGTGAGCGGCTGGCTTCACCCGCCTCGTCCAGCTCCTCCCGTCCTGCTCTCTCTACCCGACCCCAGGCCTCTTTGTCTCTCCAGTCTCGCTCTGTCCATTCAGGTGGCGCTCCCTCCTGGCTGTCCTGACCCTCAGATGCCCAGGGCTGGGGTTGCTTTGGGGGGAATCAGGGTGGCAGGGCCTCGTGACCACCATGTAATGACTTCTGCTCCTTGGGGCTCCAGGACGGCCGGGGCTTTGGCATTGGGGAGCTGGTGTGGGGGAAACTGCGGGGCTTCTCCTGGTGGCCAGGCCGCATTGTGTCTTGGTGGATGACGGGCCGGAGCCGAGCAGCAGAAGGCACCCGTTGGGTCATGTGGTTCGGAGATGGCAAGTTCTCAGTGGTGAGTCATGGGGTTTGGCGGTAGCCTGGCAGGGGAGGGCGGGGAGGAAGGGGTCTTGGTCCCGGGGCCTCTGGTTTTGGCTGGGGGCGTGGTTCGGAATTGGGATAGTAGGAGGGGGCTCTGCTCGTCTCCACTCTGTATATGTGTGATTGGAGGAAGCCCTTGAGATCATTAGGTTGCACTCCAAACAAGAGTCGGATGTCTTCCAGGAACCCTGTACCCAGAATTCCCTTCCACCTGCATTCAGGTCCTCCCCGACACCGGGGCTTGGACTCCTCCTTTACGTCATGTAATTATTTACTGGTGCATCCGGTCCTCTTGAGGGCAGAGGCCGGGCCCTAATGCCCCCACCCCTGACCACGCCAGGCAAGTGGTGGGTGCTCGGTGAGTGTGGAAGGAGGAGCAAACGAGGGCGGGTTGTGCCTTCAGGTGTGTGTGGAGAAGCTGATGCCGCTGAGCTCCTTCTGCAGCGCCTTCCACCAGGCCACCTACAACAAGCAGCCCATGTACCGCAAGGCCATCTACGAAGTACTGCAGGTCAGTGCCCCTCCGAGGGACTCAGCAGGGCGAGCTCAGACGGCAGGGACCACTTTTGGTCTGGAAGCTGGAGCACAGGGCTTAGGCCTGGGCAGAGGGTCTGCCTGGGAGGCCCTCGGGCCTCCTTTTCTCCTTACTTGTCTCCTTTCTGCACCTTCTCCCACCTCTTGCCTGAGCCCACCTTCGCTACTCTCCCCACACGTGTTGCCCTCCAGGTGGCCAGCAGCCGAGCGGGGAAGCTGTTCCCGATGTGCCACGACAACGACGAGAGCGACACTGCCAAGGCCGTGGAGGTGCAGAACAAACAGATGATCGAATGGGCCCTGGGAGGGTTCCAGCCCTCTGGCCCCAAGGGCCTGGAGCCCCCAGAAGGTAAACGCAGGTGCACCAGCAGCTCCGCACCCAGGCTCGGAAAGCCGTGCTTAGGTAGGGCCGTCAAGGCCTCCTCCATCAAGCTTCGCAGTGGGAATGGCCGCCGTCTCCCTCTCCCTGGGGCCAGGTAGGGCCAGTGCCACTCTGGGACTTTGAACAACCTGCTCCCCCTTGGCTTGCTGGCACCAGAGACTTGGGAGCTAGGAACAAGCTGGGCACCGGGCCGCACCCTGCTACACCCCGTTGTAGGTAGATGGTCCAGGGGAAGAGAGCTGGGATTCCTCGTCAGCCAGTAACCATGACCTCATCACGTGCTTTCCCGATCCAGAGGAGAAGAACCCCTACAAAGAAGTTTACACAGACATGTGGGTTGAACCCGAGGCAGCTGCCTATGCACCGCCCCCACCAGCCAAAAAGCCCCGAAAGAGCACAACTGAAAAGCCCAAGGTCAAGGAGATAATTGATGAACGCACAAGAGGTAGTTGGCCTGGCTCTGGAGAGAGCGGCAGGGTGAGGCCGGCGCTCAGAGGAATGGGCATGACCCTCGAGGCCTCCTCTGACGCCGGGCTCTCCTCCCCTCTGCAGAGCGGCTGGTGTACGAGGTGCGGCAGAAGTGCCGGAACATCGAGGGTGAGTCCTGAGGGGGCAGCTGGGCCTTGGCCCTGGGAAGTCAATTGTCTGTTCCACTTGGGCCCTAAGGTGGTGGCCGGCACGGAGTACTATAGGTACCGAGGAAGGTACGATGCCGTGGGACATCAGTACTTGGTGACAGGATGTGTCCTTCATGTCCCACCACCTCCAGCCTGCTTGACACACACATCTACCGGTGCCACGATCTTTCCTGTCGGTGGTGGGAACTGGTCATTAGGGTTTGGGACACTCCAGTGGGTCAGATAAGGGTGGCCTCTCTTGGATCGGAACTTGCCCTTTTACCTTTCCTCACCTTCTCTCATCTGGGGGTCATTAGTGCATCCCATATCTGTCTCCCTTGGCCTAGTGATGGTGTGTCCAGCTCGGGGCCCTCAGGGCCAGGAAGGATGAGGGCAGGGGCCTAGGCCTTAAGGGTTGACTGCCCAAGGACATCTCCAGAGTAACACAGGGTCAGGCCCCGTTCTCACAGCGGGTTCTTAACCCTTGTACCATGCCTTTCCTGGAAGGCGGCATTGCTGCTCAGGGAGATGAGTGGGCTCCTGAGATCGGGGCCGCGCTGCCTCCCTGTTCCATGGGGCCCCTCCCAGACTCTTTCCTGCCTTCTTTTCTGGCTGCTGCTCCAGCACGCCCCTTGTTACAGCTTTTCTGGAGCTGGGCTTCGGCCCAAGTGGGGAGGGGGCCCTTCTGTGACACTCACTCTGCTTCCTCTGTTGCCCAGACATTTGCATCTCTTGTGGAAGCCTCAACGTCACCCTGGAACACCCTCTTTTCATCGGAGGAATGTGCCAAAACTGCAAGGTAGGGGCACACCCGGCAGAGGCGAGGCCCCGGCTGGCCACACCTCCTGGCCTCTGGGCCGCAGGCACCTGGGATAGCTGCGAGGTTGACTCCGAGGTTTGCTCTTGAAGCAGAGTCCTGATAAAATGGATCCTTGGGTTTCAAGCGTTTGACTTGCTGTTGCTTTTCCTCTGAGAGATCCCTGCCCCCTCTAAAGCCCCATTCACGTCCCCAGATGTGGGCTCACAGTGTCTCACAGTCGCTAGTGTGAAGTGGGCGTGGACAGGCTGATGGGTGGGTCGCTGTGCCCTGGGCGCGGGGGACCACAAGGCGGTGCAGGCCTTCTTTTCCAGGCCTTCCCACGCGCCTCTCCTTGGTTTGTCCACTGCAGTGGGGAGGCATGGTGTCCCCTTCCCAGATCTGTGGTCTGGGCTGGACCCTGGCTGGATGGGTAGCGGGGTCGTGTCTCCAGGGCTCTGTGTCGAGGTTTCAAGGCCAAAGCCCAGAGGCTGGGTTCATAGCCTGCCTTCACCCTGGCTGGCCTGGGTGCCGCCCGGTGGTCTCTGAGCCTCCGCCGTGCTCCCTAGAACTGCTTCCTGGAGTGCGCGTACCAGTATGATGATGACGGCTATCAGTCCTACTGCACCATCTGCTGTGGCGGGCGCGAGGTGCTCATGTGCGGGAACAACAACTGCTGCAGGTGAGGCCCCGCCCCCGCGCGTAGTGGCCCTCCCTCTTTGCCCTGCACTGCGGCCACACTCCATCCGGGACTGGCCTTGGGGTGAGAGTCCCCTCCGCTCCACTGGGCTTCCTTCCAGGTGCTTTTGCGTTGAATGTGTGGATCTCTTGGTGGGGCCGGGAGCTGCGCAGGCAGCCATTAAGGAAGACCCCTGGAACTGCTACATGTGCGGGCACAAGGGCACCTACGGGCTGCTGCGGCGGCGAGAAGACTGGCCCTCTCGGCTCCAGATGTTCTTCGCCAATAACCACGACCAGGAATTCGTGAGTGCTGGGCCGAGGGTGGCTCTCCTCACCCCCCGCCTGCCAAAGCCAGAGGGCAGACTCCACCAGAGCGAGAACGCTTCGGTTGGTCGGGGGCCTGGGCGCTGGGCAGCGGGGCCTGAGCCGCGAGCGGGCTGTGCAGGTCTGGAAATCCCAAGCGCTCACAGTTGGCCGGGAGGCCAGCCCCGCGTGCGGGTCTGTCGGACACTCCTGGACGCTCACCTGGCCTGTTGTGCTGGCTGCCTAGGACCCTCCGAAGGTTTACCCACCTGTCCCAGCCGAGAAGAGGAAGCCTATCCGGGTGCTGTCCCTGTTTGATGGAATCGCTACAGGTGAGAGTCATTGGCATCTTCGTCCTGGGACGTGGGAGCTGGGCTCAGGGGACTGTGTGTGCGTAACTTCGGCAAAACAGAGTGACAGTTAACGTTACAACTGTTAAAATATTACCATAAGGAGGAAACTTCTGTGTTCAATGAAAAGTAAAACTAAGTGGTAAACCAGCATGTTTGGTGGGCATTGCCTTACTGCGGACGTGAGGCCGGGGGCGGGGGGCGGGAACGGGGGCAGTGGGAGGGAGGCGCTCCAGCAGAGGATAGAGCCATCGCTGGTCAGAGACTATGGAAGATTTTCACAGAACCTCAAAGGACAGACTTGGCGACCAAAGCAAAATCATGGGCAGTCCTGTTGTGCTTTGATTATAAGTCGCAGTGAAAAAACAAACTCTAAACAAGAGGGTCTAAAGAATATTTAAATCGCCCGTAATCCTATGACTAGTGTTTTGGTATACGTCCTTTTACATTTTTAGATTTCAGAATTTTTTTTCTGTGCATGTGTGTGTTTATATAATCATATGTAGGTAGATAAATAAGACAAAAGGGTAGTAAAATGCATAGTAAATAGTAAAATGTGTCGTAACGTGCCTTTTCATTTATGATATCATGACTGGTTTTTCATGTCAACCAATATAGAACTACATTATTTATAAATGCTACATAGGATTCTATGGAGGGAAACTACCATCATTTATTTAATGAACCCCCTATTGGGTTGTTTACTTTTTTCCCCACCACTATGAGCAGTTCTGTGACAAGCATCCTCGTACATGCATCTTTATATACTTAAACCATTAACTTTTAGGGAATACCGGGTCACCGTGTGGCCGCTGTTTTTAATTTCATGTGGTTCTTGACGTGAATACTCATATACACCCCTCAGCCCTGCCCCAAGGCTGAGGCTTTTCAGTCCTTAGGAAACAAATAGTCCTCCTTAGAACTTGTCTTCATGGGACCAAAGGGAGATAGATGGGCAGGCTGGGCCCGGAGACCTTGGCCAGAGGGTGGGGAAGGCACCTGGGCCAGATGTCTGTCTTCTGTTCCCAGCTCAGTGCTGATGTCATGTGAACCTAAAGGAGTTAATGTACAGCTTTGGTTTCCCAGGCTAGGACCTTGAAGCCTTCTTAAGCCACGTCACACTCCAAGAGGCCGTGCAGGCTCCTTGTGGGGAGGTCTTTTGGGAGCAGTGGGAATGGTGCTGTGTCTCCTGACACAGGGTCTGTTCTGTTTCCTTGCCTCAATTCAGCAAGCCTTTGGGGAAGGGCCGTGGTCAGGAAGTGTGAGTAGTCAGTTCAGGAGGAAACACGCTGACTGAGACCGCCCACTCTGTCGTGAAGACATTTGCAACCCAAGAGAAGGGCTGGCTCAGGCGTGCGAGCTGCTCTGAGGTGGAGGATGTGCCACCTCAGAAGGTGCTGGGCCTTACGGAGTGGGGAGGCCATCCCGGGGGCTGCAGGCTGGGGTGGGCATCAGTGAAACCCTTCTAGAGTGGGTGGCATTTACCTTGAGTCTTGACGGATGGTTGAATTTTGCAGCAGGAGGTGATAGAAGGGCTGAGGAAGGACCAGTATATGCAAGATACAGAAACAGCAAAGCCCACCCAGAAGTCACTTGTTGTTGTCCCTGCTTCCCGAAACCCCCTGCTGTCCTGTCTTGACTATTTCCTGAGTAGATCAAATTAGGCGTGAAAGAGCCTCGACGTAACAGCCTGTTTGATGTCCTTGTTATTGATACTCCAGTTTGATCCAGAAGTCTCCTGCGGCTTTCAGGGCAGGGCAGGGCTTGGGCCTGCCTTTGACCCATGTGTCCGGCTGGCCCGAGGGACCCCCTGCAAAGACTGGGGTGCCAGGGAGGTGACCCAGTGACGGTGCGTTTTGCTGGCTGGCACAGGGCTTCTGGTGCTGAAGGACTTGGGCATTCAGGTGGATCGCTACATCGCTTCCGAGGTGTGCGAGGACTCCATCACGGTGGGCATGGTGCGGCACCAGGGGAAGATCATGTACGTCGGGGACGTCCGCAGCGTCACGCAGAAGCATGTATGTCAGTGCCGCCACGGCCCCGCCCACCTTCTCTACGTCACTTAGCTCCGGGGACAGCGCCAGCTCCTCTCATTTTGTCCATTTGCTCTTTTCCTTTCTCCCCCCTCCCCTGATGAACTCTCTCCCTCCTTCTCTTCCATTTCCCTCCTTGTCTCTAGAGGATCGGGGCAGATTCCAGTGGGAATTGGGGGCCAGGCTTCTTGGGCCTGGCTGGTTTCCTGGCCCTCTTGAGTGGAGCGCTGTGGGTTGCAGTGAGGTTCCCATCCTCCCAGTACTGCTGGCGAAAGGTTCACCAGCCTCCATTTTGGGGAGGGGGGGATCTGGCGGGATCCTGCCTGAGTGGCCCCTTGCTTTTCCAGTTATCCATGTCGACCTCGAACTACAGGCCCTCAGGCATCCTGAAGGGCATATGGAGGGGTTCAGATGGTCCAGACACCTGCCCAAGGTGCGCAGAGCACAGAGTACCTTTCATTCAGCTGCCCAGCCTGGACCGCTGTCCCCCCTGAGCGGCTGCTTTTCCTGCTGGGGGCACACTGGTTTCCCCACTGGCCTCAGAGATGGTCCAGTTCAGTCCTTTCCCTTTATTATTTAGGAAACAGCCCAGAGAGCCTCAGTGACTTGCCCATGGCTGCACTGTGTGTGCGCGCGCGTGTGTGTATATGAATGTACGTGTGTATGTAGAGAGCATTCAAAGCAGCCGGGTCTCTTCTCTCCCATGCCAAAGTACTTTTTTTGCCAAATTCACAGATCCTTTCTCTCTCCCTTTCTGCCTCTGTCCCCGGACATCAGGCCCATCACATTACCTTTATCCTCCCAGATCCAGGAGTGGGGCCCGTTCGATCTGGTGATTGGGGGCAGTCCCTGCAATGATCTCTCCATCGTCAACCCTGCCCGCAAGGGACTCTACGGTAGGTGCTGCACTCACCCCTCCGCCTTCTGAGCTGGTGCTTTCGCACGTCTCTTTCCTACTTGGATATTTCTGCCCTGGGACGGCTACTCCCAACGACCCTGTCCTCCCCTGCCCTCCCCGTGCCCGGGCCACACCACTGTCTCCTGCAGACAGCCCCAGCTGATGGCTTTCTCTTCCGACCTCTCAGAGGGCACTGGCCGGCTCTTCTTTGAGTTCTACCGCCTCCTGCATGATGCGCGGCCCAAGGAGGGAGATGATCGCCCCTTCTTCTGGCTCTTTGAGAATGTGGTGGCCATGGGCGTTAGTGACAAGAGGGACATCTCGCGATTTCTCGAGGTATAGCCAGCACCCTTGGTTTGGTCAGCTCACTAATGGCTTCTACCTTGGACTGCTGCTTTATCCCTGTCTCATCTGCATTGTGGAGCTGGGGACTGGTGACTTCCGCTTCGCAAGGGGCCCGTTTGGGAAGCTCTGGGCTTCCCAGTAGACAGGGAGGAAGCACAGCTTGGACAGAACCCGCGGCCTCACCGTAAGAGGTGGTATGTGGGTGTGGGCCTCAGCACTTGGAGGACCTGACTGTTGTAAACAGGGTGCAGTGTCAGACTCCTGGGCTTGGGGGCCTGTGTGGCGTTTCCCTGGGGGAGCCTTTGAGATACCAGAAGCAATTTTCCCAACCAGAATGGCTTGTCCTCGCTCCCTGGCACCGTGACGGATGCTTTATGGCACCTGGGAAGAAAACACAGCTTATCTCAGTTTCTATTTCCCATTTTGTGGGTCCCAACTTGGCTGAGCCTGGTTTGGGCTGTGCACAGAGGGTTTCTGCAGCCAGAGTCCTTCTTGGGGCGGGCAGTCTGGGAGCCCGAGCCTGTGCTCCCGGGTCTTGGGGGCAAACGCCTCAAGCTGGTGTGTTTGGCTCATAATGTGGACGTACTACAGCGAACACATCCACACTCGTTGGAACTTTCTTTCTCAAAGCCTCCGGGTGAGCTGGAGCTGTGTGGTCCAGTGTGGTGGGCATCTGCCATGTGTGGTATTTAAATTGACATTAAAATTCCTCAGTCACACCAGCCTCCTCTCAAGTACTCCGCCATCTGCAGCTGGTGGGCTAGTGGCCACTACATGGAACAGTGCAGATAGAACATTTCCATCATCGCAGTGTGGACTGTGCGGGTCTAGACTGTTCCAGTGGGAGCATGTGGAACGTAGCTGGGTTTAATTCCAGCTTTTCCTGGGGCCTTCAGGCTCTCCCAGTGTGGCCTCTCGAGAGAGAAGTAAGAGCCTTTGAGGCTCTAAACTAGCCAATTTCCTGGCACTCTCACATTTCTCTCTCACTCATCTTTAACCTCTGTCCTGTTTTATAGTCCAACCCTGTGATGATTGATGCCAAAGAAGTGTCAGCTGCACACAGGGCCCGCTACTTCTGGGGGAACCTTCCCGGTATGAACAGGTTGGTGAGAGCTCCGTGCCCAGGTGGCCGCGGGTGGGTGTCTGCAGGCAGGATGACGCCCCGAGGAGGGGGCCAGCCTCCCCTGCTGACCAGCTTGCTGCTCTGCCGTGTTCTTCTTTGTTTCCTTTTCCTTGAGGAAGAAGGGGAGTCAGGTGTAGAAAATACTTGCCTGAGAAACCAAGGACTAGTGGTCCCAAATGGGACCTTTAAAAAGCACACTCTTGACACAGAAGAGGACTCATCGTGCTGCTGAGTTATATGGTTGGTTCTCCTACGTTGGTGATGTGTCTAGAGTCAGCTGGTCCCTAGTCCCCTGAGGTAAAGCTGTGGAGGATGTGTTTGGGGATGGGAAAGAGAGTGGTGCCCACAGCTGGGCCACATCGGGCTCCAGGAGAGAGAATCTCGAAGCAGCAGGCACCTTGCAGCTTAGAGGGCCCTGCTCCACTTATTATCCACACACTTTGTTGGCTTCAAGTCCTTTTTTGGAAGGATGCTCTTCGTTTAGGTTACACAGAGATTTTAATGTCCAGGAATGAAGAAAATTTCATTTCCTCAGCGTAATAATCGTACTATAAAAAGGCGTATGTGAAGAAAGGAATTCTGGTTGAGAGTTAGTGGTTCAAAAGCAGAGGGAGATCCACCCAATCTAGATATTGGAAAGAAATATTTTGCACCATGTTTTGAGTGTGGATTTTAAGCCTCCTTGGTACACCTACAAATTGGGAACATCATTTAACCTGGCCTCAGTCATCTAATCTGCCTCTCTGCCAATAGCATGAAGTTTTAGGAACTTCCCCGGTCTCATACCTGTTTGGCAAAGCTGCCGTCTTTTGCGAGGGCTTGTTGGCTGGGAAGGAGATGGGTCAGTGGGCAGCTGACCTGAAAACTGTCTCAGTGTCTCCCTAATGTTCCCAGGATGGATGTCTGTGCGTATTGGAAAAATGGACTGGCTTATGTAGTCCAGTATTTTTATGGAGCCAGTAACTCAGTGTACCCTGACAGCCCTTGGGGGGATTGTTCTTACATGCTTCTTCC
Organism: Monodon monoceros; assembly: GCF_005190385.1. NCBI lineage: Eukaryota > Metazoa > Chordata > Mammalia > Artiodactyla > Monodontidae > Monodon > Monodon monoceros. The sequence continues at coordinate 68,909,233 of NW_021703775.1, forward strand.
AACTCTAAAATTCTAGAACTCTGAGCTTCCAGGAGGAGCAGAGGTACCGCGAGGGACCAAGTAGAGTGTATATGCGCATAAACAGGGAGGAGTCTGGAGGCGTGATTTGACCATGGGTCCTGGGGTGATTCCCATGCAGAGATGGTGGACCGCTCTGTGAAACCTTTATTAAGTAATCCTAAATGTCAGAAAAGGCCAGCAGCGAAGGTGATATCTAGTGATCTGGTCTGCCTTCTGAGAAGTGACACGTTCCGTGTCACAAAATTTTAGTCTTCTGGGGACTGTGCAGAATTTGTCTAGTTAACTAACTGTACATTTCAGGTGTACAGTTTGATGAATTTCATCCAGTGTACAGACCCATGTAACCATCACCGTAGTCGAAATACAGGACATTCTGTCATGCCAAAGCTTGCTTTGTGATGGGTACTTTTAAGACTCAGTCTATTTTTAAGTAACAGGTTTAAAAATAATTGGGCTTTTCCCCGTCTGGGCAGGCGTTGTCTGTTCATTTGTAGTTTGAGACCACTTTTGAATTTACCTTTAAGGATTAATGCTTGGGGGACTTGTGTCTGTGAGTGGCTGCAGTGTATGTCGCATGTGTTTTGGGGAGTTTGAAGGGGGTTACGACGCACGTGGGTGACGGGGTGCTCTTTACTTTCCCCATGTGAGTCAGATGACTGCTGGGTCAGGGCCCTGGGTGCATCCCTGCCATCGTCCTGGTCTCTGTTGTTACTCCCTCTCTTCTGCCTTCTAGGCCGTTGGCATCCACTGTGAATGATAAGCTGGAGCTGCAGGAGTGTCTGGAGCACGGCAGAATAGCCAAGGTTAGCCCCAGCATCAAAGCCCTCTGCTGGGGGTAAGGAGAAGGGCAGGATGGGCTGGAACAGCACCCGGGCTGTGTCCCGCCTGCAGAGGATGCGACTGAGGGGGTTGTGCATGCAGTTGGCCAGAGCCGGAGGGTCGGGCGGGGGGGGGGGGGGGGGGGGGGGGGGATGGGGGGGGGGGGGGAGAGGTCAGGAATCCTTGCTGCCTGCAGCCCTTCCGTGCTGAGCTCGCCCGCTGCTCCTGTGGGAGGCAGACACTAAGACGTCTTTGCCAAGGTCCCTGCGTCTGCTACGGCTTTTGAATGATTGAGCCAGGACCTATTGCACGAGCCTTCAGAGCAGAGCTTCTCCTGTGATGTGGAAGCTCCCTTTCTCTCTGGAGAAAACTCCTGGGACTGCTGGCACCCCAGGGGTATCTTTGCGCCCCTGAGTAATTTGGCATCCTTTTGCCTGTAAGTCACTACCCCTGGGAAAAAACAATTCTTAGGAGACTTACGAAGGACAGTGGCTCAAGCTGCTGTCTGTCAAGCCCTTGGCCAGTGGGATTGGACTGAGGATGGCCGGGTGACCTCAGTGTAGGAAGAAAAGCAGGGCAGTGGGGTCTGTGGAGGCTCACGACTGGAGCCTGACCCCGGCCCCTGGATGGACCAGGCCTTGTCACCTTTGGACGCACCAGTCCTTGGCAGGTGCCTGGCAGGAGCAGATGAGCACGCATTTCTCTTTTCCCCTCCTCGTCTTCCAGTTCAGCAAAGTGAGGACCATTACTACTAGGTCGAACTCCATAAAGCAGGGCAAAGACCAGCATTTCCCCGTCTTCATGAATGAGAAAGAGGACATCTTATGGTGCACTGAAATGGAAAGGTACCCACTCACGCTGGTGTCGGGCAGGAGCGGGTGGGAGGGATCTCCGCCTCTGCACCAGGCTCGGATCCCCTGCGGATACCCCGTGAGCAGTGGGTTTTCCCAAGCATTTCCCAACATGGCAGATTCCTGGGGGAGGACTCCTGTGCGTTGTAAGGCTGGTTTAAAGTAAGGGGGGTGTCTAGGAATCAACCCCCGATGCCTTGGCTCCCAGCGGTCCTTCTGAGCTCCAAGGAAGCACTGCGGCTGCAGGAGCTTCCCTACGTCACACTTGCTGATGTTATGTGCTTTGCAGACCAGGACAGTGTGGGACCAGGTGGGCCTTAAAGCCTCAGCACCCTGCTTTGGCACAGATTGGACCTGGGCTAGATTCCTCATTCTTGGGGTAACTGCCATTTAGCCAGACAAAAAGACCATTTACACAGACAGCCAGAGCAAGCAGGAACTCCTGACATCAGGCAAGGGTTTGGCCCCCTTGCAGAGTCTTCCGTTCTCTGCGGGGCAAGATACCAGGGATGTATTTTTATTACATACAGAGTTGAGATACCCACTGTGGGTCTGAATTTCAGGTGGAGCGTGTCCTGGAGGTGTTTCTCACAAACGCTAACTCTGTTTCTACTGTGTGGGAAATCTCTAGGCAGTGATCATCTTAACCTACCTTCAGACCCACAGAGAGTAGCCGGGCGCCTGAGTCTCGAACAGGTTATTAAGGACACAGAATTGCCCAGGCTGGCGCTGACTCCTGCCCTGTCTGCCTTTTCTCCCCAGGGTGTTTGGCTTCCCTGTCCACTATACCGACGTCTCCAACATGAGCCGCTTGGCGAGGCAGAGACTGCTGGGCCGGTCGTGGAGCGTGCCCGTCATCCGCCACCTCTTCGCTCCGCTGAAGGAATATTTTGCTTGTGTGTAAGGGACGTGAGGGCAAACCGAGGTAGTGAAACAAGGTTTAAACAAACAAACAAAAAACACAAAACACAACAAAATACCAAGAACATGAGGATGGAGAGAAGTATCAGCACCCAGAAGAGGAAAAGGAATTTAAAACAAAAAAAAAACCCCACAGAGGCAGAAATACCGGAAGGCTTTGCCTTGTAAAAAGGGTTGGACATCATCTCCTGAATTTTTCAATGTTAATCTTCAGTCCTATTTAAAAACAAAACCAAGCTCCCTCCCCACCCTCCCACCCCCTTTTTTTCGGTCAAACCTTTTGTTTTCTACTCTTTTCAGAGGGGTTTTCTGTTTGTTTGGGTTTTTGTTTCTTGCTGTGACTGAAACAAGAGGGTTTATTGCAGCAAAAAAAAAAAAAAAAATCAGTAACAAAAAATAGTAACATACCTTGCAGAGGAAAGACGGGAGTGAAGGAAAGAAGGAAATTCTATAGAAATCTATATATTGGGGTTTTTTTTGTGTTTTTTTTGTTTTTGTTTTGTTTTTTTTTACTATGTATCTTTTTTTTTGTTGTTGTCTCTAGCCTGATCAGATAGGAGCACAAGCAGAGGACAGAAAATAGACACTCAGGTGGCAGAGTTCCCTCCCAGCCACTGAGCTGTCTTGCCAGCACCATTCCTGGTCATGCAAAACACAACCCAACTAGCAGCAGAGAGACGAGAACACCACACAAGACCCTTTTATACAGTATTCAGGTGCCTACCACACAGGAAACCTTGAAGAAAATCAGTTTCTAGAAGCCGCTGTTACCTCTTGTTTACAGTTTATATATATATGATAGATATGAGATATATATATAAAAGGTACTGTTAACTACTGTACAACCCGACTTCATAATGGTGCTTTACAACAGCGAGATGAGTAAAAACATCAGCTTCCACGTTGCCTTATGTGCAAAGGGTTTTAACCAAGGATGGAGAAAGGGAGACAGCTTGGAGGTGAACCGTTAACCGTGGTGGGGTTTTTTAATTTCCCCTTGGTGTTTAACAAGGTGAAGGAGGAGAATTTGGGAACAGCATTCTCCCGTTTCTCCCTGCCAAAAAAGGGGGTGAAATTCAGTGGTCGGGACCGTGGAAAGCTGAGAGTGGGATCCATCCAGGCTCATGAGATAACCTTTTGATTTTTTTCGAAAAGGAGACTCCCTCGGCAAGATGGCAGGATGAGGGGTCTTCATTCCCAATTTCTCACATTAGCCGATTCGAGGGCTCCTTGCGGTGGGGTCAGAAAAAATCCAGAGTGCGGGCAAGTGACAGTTCAGACCCCACCTGGAGCAAATAAAAAAACATACAAAACGTACTGGTGCTTTCCTGTCTAAGTCGCTTTTTGTGTGTTCTTTTATGAGGCCCCCACCATCCACCCTCTGCGCACAGGGCGGCTTCCGGCCCCTGGAATGTGATGTTTTTGGTCATCTCCAAAGGCTGCGTTTATACTGGGAGGCTGATGGCACCTTCTGTTATAATTATTCTTATGGTTCTGGTTATAATTATGTTTGTTTTCAGATTTTCTTTAAGAAAACAAAAACCCAACCCCCCCTCCCTTTAGGTTTCAAACCAAGGTGCGGGGAGCAGGGTGCTTCTAAGTCAGTGGTGGCCCTGGTGCCCTGGCTCCCCACCCCTCGGGCCAGGTGGGCCACCGGGCGCTGCGACAGCTGGGCGTCGGCCAGGGGGTCCCCGAGGCCGGCCTTCCGGGCGCGTCCCTCTTCTCTTCTGCTTCCCTCCTCTCGAGTCACGTGTGTCAGGGCTGGAGGGAGGACCAGGCATCTCTCTCCTCGCGTGTGTGATTGGAGTGGTGTGTATTTCTTTTCTAGTACTCGGTCTGATGATAGCTGTGCTCTTACCTCGAGTCAGCAGCACCTGGAGCCCCAAGTGCACGACACTTGGTTCCGCTTCCCGGCGAGGCAGGCAGCCTGGTGTTGGCTGTAGGCAGGGACGGCATGTGTGGCTCCAGGGTGAGGGCCCAATAGGCAGATGCCTGCCTGGGTAGATGGGGTGTAGATAATGTGGCATATAGAGATATATATTTTATAATGGGAGGGGGGAATGGCACCTCCTGGGACTGGCAGGGCTGGGAGGTGTGCTGCCAAGCACATGGTCCCACGTTCGCATCCCTAGAAAGATAGGGCCTACGGTGATAGGCGCTATATAAATACATAGATAGGGTCACGTATAAGAAATATTTTGTAGTGGGGAGCGGGGGAAGGAGGCTCAGAATGCTGAGTCTCAGGCCCCACTGCAGACAGGCCCCACACCAATCAGTCAATCCCACACGCACACACACACACACCACACACACACACACACACACACACACACACACACACACACACACACATATATATACACAGAGCCAGGGAGCTCCCAGCGCTCTTCTCCCCAGGATTCAGGACTTTGCAGAGTCGGCCCTGCAGCTCTTTACCTCTGTTGCCCTAATTGCAGGTAGACTGTCAATCCCAGAAGTTGCTAGGTGCTGAGGGCAGGAAAAGGAGGAGGTTTTCTTTCAGCAGGTGCTCTCCTCTAGCAGGTAGCGTTCTATCTCTTTTGCCCCTGGTGATGTCAAAAGACTCTTCTGTTAGCAACCTGTGACACTGACCTGCAACCCTAGGCACCAGTCCAGTCAGCCCTCAACTCCCCCTACCTATTCTCCCCCGACCAAAACGAAACTGATGTCCAGGGCTGTCTTGGCCAGGGGGCTTCCATTGGGAAAAAATGGGACAGTGAACCTCATCTTTTGAATAAAGCAAATTAGTAATTGGTGACAAAACTAAACCAGGCTTTGAATCCCGTGCTCATTGCTCAGGAGTAAGCTCACAGCTGGTGGCCGTGGTCTCCCACTCCTTTTAGGGGTGCTTAGTGCCGCACCCCAGGCTACTCATTTCCTTGTCAGATTGGTTTTTAAGATGATACCCAGTTGCTTCCTGCCAGCTCTGTGCCGTGATGCCAGGTGGTGATGGTGGGCTCCCACGGGGCTGGAGCAGCTGTGGGGGAAGCCCTCGGCCCTTCCCTCGTTGGAGTCTGTACCGAACTGTGGTGCTCACCCCACCCCCTCCAGCCAGGCTCCATCTTCCCGGCCCAGAGCCCACCAGCACTGCTCCGGAGGGCTGGGGGAGGAGGGCTGCCGCAGGCAGTCCAAGGTGCTCCCTCCCCTGGCGGCCAAAGCTAAGGTCTTCCCAGCCCCAGTGTCAGGGCAGAGTCTCTTCCTCTGCAGACAGACTTCCTGGCTCTCCGAGGCCTTTTGTCCACTGCTTGTGTGCAGGAGTTTGCTTTTCCCAGTGGCCCAAGCTCCACCCAGGGGCTTGGTGTGGGGAAGCAACTCGGTAGCCAAGGATGTGGTGAGCCTGAGGGCTCGGCGTGGGCCGGCCAGCTTGCTTGCTGTGGCTGATGACCTGTTTTGCGCAGTCTGGCCACCTGACTAGGCCCCAGAAGGGGCCAGATGCACCCTCGAAGGGATGAGAGTTAACGATCACCAGCTTTTCTTCCAGCCACACCCGTGGGCTTGGTCCCATAGTAGAACTTGGTAGGGTGCAGGGGACCTTGGGGATGTGCCAACTTGGCCACACCGGGGTGCTGTCCAACTCTGGGGGTGCTCCTGGGGGCAGTGATCAGGTCCCCTTCTAAAGGGGAGCTGTGCTTGGACAGGCTGAGGTGAGGTCGCGCGGGGATGCAGGTGGGGGTCGTGGCACTTGCTGTGCGTGAGGCTCAGGGTAGAGGCAGTGCAGCGGGAGAAACCACGAAGGCCTAGGGAAAATTCTGGAGTGTGTTCCCAGTGGGGTTTTCTTTCTGAAGAGCAGAGGCCAATTTACAAGTTCCTGGAAACGAGCGTTTCTAGGGCCGAGGATGATGCCCCCTACTTGCTGCAGGTGCCAGAGGGACCTGTGCCTCTTGCCGGGGGTAGGTAGCTGGGGCTCGGCAGGGCACAGGGCCCTGGGTCGCTTGCCCGAGGAGGAAGCTCGTCTCCAGCCGGCGCCGCTGAGCCCCGTGGGCCTCAAGCTGGCTGGTGCTGCCTGCCTTTCCCGGGAGCTGACCGAGGAGCACAGGACCCGTGGGGTCCTGCAGTCAGTGATGGCAACCCAGGTGTGCCACTGTCTGTTTTTCTTTCTAGAACCCAGAGCCTTCCTGCTATTGAACATTCTAGAAAGCAAACTTCCCAAAAGAGCACGCAGGACCGCTTTGCTTTTGAGACGGGCCTGGGAGTGGCGGCTGGCGAAGATGCCTGTGGGTTTTTGGTGAGTCGCTAGAGTGCAGATTGGGACAGGCAGACCCAGCAGGAAGAAAGGCTGGTGGTGGACATCGAACTGGTCTAATGAGGGCCGGCTCCCCTTACTTCCTGCATAGCTGGCAATTCTGGGGAAGCCTGAATTGATGGGATGGGAATTAGATGGGAATAGCCCACGGTCTCCAGCACAGGAAGGTCTGTAACAGGAGCAAGGGAAGGAACTATTTCAGCAGAGCCACCTGGGGAGTGTTCTTAGCCTTCATCTCTCTGATGACATCATTACACATAAAGTGGATCTTGGAGGCGCTTTTGAATTCCTGTCGCTGTTCTGCTTGGGGCAGAGAGGCTGTGGCACTGGTATTTTTCAGAGGTGTCGTTTTCAGGAAACTTGCAGGGTTAGGGCCGTGGGTCCTGCCTCGCACTGTGATCTGATGAGGGCTGGTCGTTGCCTGTGGTCAGGGTAGCAGCAGAGCCAAGATGCTGGTGAGAACTGGGTTTCTAGCCAGGCCCCGTTTTGATCGCGGGAGATGAGGAATCTGAATTTGTCATCGGGCGTGGTCTAGTCTGGCCCCTCCCAGCGCTTGTGATTAGAGATGACACTGGAGTTGTCCTGCCCTCTTTCCTCCACCTCTGGAGGGCTGGCGTGGAGCTGGAATGGCTCTCCCGGCCATTCCTTGCTGAGGCAGGGATTAACCACAAGTGTTTGGAGGATCTAAGAGGAAAGAGAATAGATTTCTATCAAGGATGGACTCCACTGTTCTAGCAGAAGCTCTCGAGTCTTTACGTTTTGGTAAAGGAAGGCTGGGGTCTTCAGGAAGCGAGAGCAGCCCCTCTTGCACCGGTGTGTTCCAGAGACCCGGCTGAGTGGGCCTTGGGTTGTTTATCAAGCTGATCCTCAGCAGTGGAGCCTGGGGAGGGGGAGAAACAAGCAGGTCAGAAGCAGTGAGGGCAAGGGTGGAAGGTCCTTAGCTAGTCGTGGCTGGCCAAATCGCCCGAACGGAGGCCCGCAGATTCCTGTAACTTCAGTAACTGGAAAACGCCCCGCAGGGGCATGGGAGGGCGGCTTTCTCAGCCTCTAGTCTCACGGCCTCCAGCCCTGGGCCTGAGGACATGAGCAGGGATCCGAAAGCATCACCTGAGTCCCATTTCACTTCACAGACTGATCTGGTTGCACAGCCCTAGAACCCAACCAACCACAAAAATGCCGAAATTCCTTAGAATACGCAGAGGGAGGAGGTGACTCAACAAGGTGCTAAAACATTTTATTAAAAATATATATTGTTAAATTAAGTCTGCTGTCTGGACAATGACTGTTTGTTTTGTTTTCTTGTAGTGGAGTTTAAAAGAGACTATTATTTTACTCTGATATATTATTATTAAAAAGGCATTTTAACTTTGTACTTGAAAACTAAATGAGCGATTTCATGTGTTTTAGCTGAGGCATTGAAGTAGCGGGTGCTTACTTATTTGTGGGAAATCATGTATTCATACTGAAGAATAAACTCCGTAGCTGATTTGGTAATAACTTTTACTGTTACAGACGATTTCGCTTTGACCCCGGCGGGAGAGCACTTTTACTGCACATTCCACGCAGCTAAATGCAGGACTTAACTCCCCAGACCCTTCCCTTCCCAGCCCTCTTTCCTTTCTCTTCAGTTCCTCTTCTGACTCTTTGTTGTTGTTGTTTTTTTTTTCTCCCTGGTTCCAGCATCCTTTCACCACTGTATTTTTTTTAGGGTTGCTTCTCTATTTATTGACAATAATAATGTACATTTCACAGTCTGGTTCTGGGACATCGGGGAGGGGCAAGTGTGAAAGGGCCCTGCACGGGTCCCCACCCCCATGCCCTGGTGTTCTGTTGTATCTCTGTGTAAGTGATGCTCGTGACATAGCTGTTATGAAATAATTATAAAGAGGTCAGTGCGTACAGCAGATGTAGAAAGTCTGTCAGTTCCGCCTTCATCACGTTTTTTTTTTTTGTTTTGTTTTTGTTTTTTTTTTGTTTTGTTTTTTTTTGTGCCCAGAAGCATATAATAAAGCTCCTTTCTAATGTACTTGTGCTGGAGAACACTTGAATAAATGGACTGTTTTTGTGCAAAAAAGAAAAACGGAAAAAGCACCGTAATAATGTCCTTTTGTCTTGCGTCTCCTTTCCCCTGACATGACTGTCGGCAACCTTCTTCAGAGGGGTTAAGTGCCCAAACCGGGAGGTCCTAGCACTGGGTCTAGACAGTGCAGTTCCTCCCTTTAAAAACATCACCTGCATGAACATTCAATAGGGACTGTAAACTGGGTGCAAAAAAGGGTGGTTTGGTTGACAGGAAGCTCAAAGATAAGTTAGAGTGAAGCAAGGTTGCAGGAAGAGCAGATTCTGTCCAAGGCTGAGCTATAGAAATTTTCAGACTAGAGCCGGGAGAGGAGTGGGCCTTGTGCCTGTGTCAGACAAGCTAGAGGGCTTTGGTTACGGGCACCGTTCCTCTCTGTGTGGGGTTTCTCCAAAACACAAGGGCATCCAGAGGAGAGCAGCCGGGTGGTGGACAGTCTAGACTGTGCAAGGGACCCTGGGAGACACAGGTGTTTGGCCCCAAAAATGGGAGAATTTAGAGAATGGTGCAGACAATGACAGGGAGAGCCCAAGGGGCTGGGATGATTTGGGGCAGTTCCACGTGGCAGGCGGAAGTGGGGCCAGTCGGCCGAAGTCGGTCTCTTTCAGCTCAGCATAAGAAGATCCTTTTTCACTACTGGCCAGCAGTCCGAGGGCTGCCCTGGTCAGTTAAGAGGCGCTGGACAGCCACTGGGGCTCCTGCTGACCTTCCTTGAGACCCCAAGTCTGGGTCATTCTGGCTGACCCACCCCTCCTCAGCACTATCTTGCAAGTGGACGGTGCCTTGCGGTTGGAAGAGCCCGTTCACACATGATGTCCCCTTTGTCCTCGTGACTCTTTGCCTGGCAGTTACTAGTTCCCTGTTGTCCCATCTAAGAGACTGATCTGAACACATAGAAGAACTGGGCTTTTCCCATCACATCTCCTCTCTAAGACCCCTGGCATTCCATGCTGCATTTCCATTTCCTAAGTGCCAAGCAGATCCCGCCAATGATTTCTTGTCTTCAGGGAGGATTATTCAAGGTTTCTTTCCTACAGCAGATTTCGGGGGAGGTTTAGGACTGCACCACTTTGCTGGCAGCTTTGAAAGAAATTATAAGGGGGAAATTTGAGAAAAAGGGGAAAATAACAGGCTTTTTTTTCATGGGCACTTTTTATTTTCTTTACAAAATTGTACATGTATATTTAACTGTTATCCTACTTTTTTCTCAATATTTTTCAATGTTGATGTAGAATTCTTTTTTAAAAAATGGCTGCATGGCATTTTCTTGTTGGATGTTTGTTTATATATATATATATGCATTTTATTTTAGCTATAAATAGAGCTGCAATAAATATCTTTATGTGTTGGCTTTTCCCCCCTATATTTTGTATTTTTTTCTTTAAGATAACATTACCAGAAATGAGACTTACTGGGGCAAAGTAGATGAACATTTTGGTTGGCTCCTGACATGTTCGCCTGATCTCCTCCCAAAGGTCAGCCAACAGTGTATCTTCAGCTCTGAGACTCTCAGTTCAGAAAGAAACAAATGTAGTCTTTAGTTTGACCAGTTCAGAAATGTGTTAATTTCAGTGGGAAAGTAAAGACTCAAGACACTTTGTGTGTGTGAGAAGCTAAAAATCTGTAGCGAGAAGCCAGAGGTGGAAGCAACGCTATTTGGTCACTTAAGTTTTGAAAATTAGCTCACCTGGAGTGCCGGCCTGGAGGAAGCATGGTGGGGGGTGGAATTCGGACTGAATCCCTGAGACTCTAGCTCCAAGTCCAAGGAGAAATGGGAGGGTATCTTCGGTGTCCTTTGGCTCTGAGAGCCAAGGCTGAGCACCCCAGCGTCGTCAGAGCTGAGGGTGGGAGGTCTGGCTAGAGCTTATGGGAGGGAGCTGCTAGGGCCATTTCATTAATAAAAACCATCCTGTGAAGTTCCTGGGTTTAAATGAGGTGTCACTTGATGGTAGAGGGGTTGGGAAAGACGGGGAAGGGTCAGGGCTGGGCAGGAGTCAAGATAGATGGGGAGTGACAGGGTTGACTGCCCAGGTGGGTCGGCCCCAGGCGGGGAGGAGATGCCACACACCACCAGACCCGGGCTGGCTGGTTCAAGAGAACCTTCCCTGGGCTCACCATGTTTGACTCAGTGGATCTGGGGTGGAATAGAGGAAGGAGGGAGAGAAGAGGCTGCCTGGGGGCGCTGGCTGTTTGGGGGAGCCAAAGCCATAAGTAGCAGGGCCAGAGGTGCAGGCAGGGGCACTGGGTGTAATTCCTGGGGGATGTGGGTGTTGGAGGAGGGGCTGCAGTGAGGGGAAGAAACTGTATGTTGGAGATGGGGACGCGGGGAAGTCACGTGCAAGGGGCACGGGGGCTCCCCTTGGACAGTCTCCTGGCATCAGCCCAAAGCTCCCTTTCTCTTAAGTTTCAACACACCTTAAAAGGCCATGGCCCACTCACCTCAGTGTACCTTTTCCTCCCCTCAGCTAGGATCCTAGGAGGGGGTGCGGCTGGGTTGGAAGTGCCTGGGGGCTTGGGGGCGAAGGCCTCTGAGAGGTGGACAGCTCACAGCAGTTTCCAGAGATGGATTCAAACCTCAGAGAGCGACACTGCCAACCCCTCACCCCTTCTCGACCCCGAAGCCCCCAGTGCCCTGAACTGTCTCAGAAGAAAGACCACCATTCAGAACCCACGGATCTGGATCCTGTGTGGCCTCGGGCAGGTCAGCTACCCATCCTGAGCCTGGGTCTTCTCTTTGGAAACCTGGGTTTTGTCTTGTGGTCAAGCATGTGGCCTCGGGTGCCCTACCCCCAACCCCAGCGTGGGTACAGCATGGGCGCTGGGTGGGGAGGGGCCCTGCCCGTGGGATGCGCCACCACGCAGCCCCCCTGAGCCCAGGGCTTTAGCCAAGGTCAGTGCACTTGGCTGGAGGGAGGGAACCCAGAGCCTTTGAGAAGCTTCGCCTCTGATGGAATCACAAGGCCTCCACTCCATCGGAGGAAGGAAAGATACCAGCATAGAGAAATATACCCCAATCTCTCACAAGGCGTCCATCCCTTGCCTGGCCCTGACTTGGCTCATGTAACAGCTACGTGAGCCCTAATCCATCACTGAGGTCCTGCCTGGCCCAGCGTGAGGACTTCTGTTATCTCCTGTCCTCCCTCCCCCAGCCCACCCCTCTTGCCTGTCTTGAGAGGGAGCTGACCTGCTCTGCTGCGCCACCTCCCTCCACCCGGCTCTGAATCCCACTCTGCCCTCCTGCTCGGGCCATAGCTCCCTCTGTCTTCTCCGTTTCTCCCCAGGCATCTCCTTAATGCCGCCCATCATCTCACACACGCATACTGTCCCTTGACCCCCATCCAGATGCCCTGTTTCTCTGCTCCACTTTACAGCAAAACTTGAAAGCACTCCCAGCCCTTGCCGGCTCTGCTTACTCACTTCTGGTTCCCCTCCAACCGCCCCGGCAGGGCCTTCACCCCCATCCCCATGACCTCTCAGGAGCTGGACCGACGACTCCCCTCCTCCCTGAAACCTTCTATCTGGGCTCCTGACATCACACCCCGCATCTTCTTATGCCCCCGGGTCCCTTCCTCCTCCTGTTCTCTGCACGTGGGAGGGTCCAGGACTCCCATACCTGCCCCAACCCTGACTTCCCTCAGAGACCCAGGTTCATATATCCAGCTGTGATAGCCGCCCCCCCCCCCGCTCTTGGAGGTTAAATAGGCACCTTAAATGTGACCTGAAAATCCGAATTGTGACCTGAAAACCTGAATTCTTGGTCTCCTCCCAACTGGCTCCTTGTCTTCTACATCTTAGTAACCGGTGCTTAATTGGCATCAAAACCCTGGGGCTCATCCCTGATTCCCCCCTTTCTGTCACTTCCTGTATCTGGTTCGCCGGCTTGCTCTGACAGTCCTCACCTCTAAATATATCCTCCCTTCAGCCATCTTTCACTACCCTGCTTCTGCAGCTTTAGCCCAGGTCCCCATCACCTGTCTCCTAACTGGTCTCTGGCCCCATCAAACCACAACAGGTCTCTTTGCTTCTCTTCCTGTCCCTTCCGGTCCATTTAATACACAGAATAATCTCATTAAAAATCAAATCCTCAAAAAATCCCATCAGCTGTGTGCTATTGCAGCAAGAAGAAACCTTCTCACCCTGGTCTCCAAAGCCCCACCAGCCTCAGACAGTCACACTGGCTTTCTTTCCCGTGAACGCGCCAAGCTCTTTCCTGTCACAGGGCCTTTGCGCAAGCTGCACCCTCTACCTGGAAAGCTTGCTCGTCTCCCTCCTCTGTTTCCCCTCATTCAGGTCTCAGGGCAGAGAAACACTCCCTGACTACTCTCTGTCTCAGGATATCTTGTTTCTACTCCTTCCTAATTTATTCCTTATCTTTGTAGCTATCACCCTCTGCAATTCTGACTCATTATTTTGGCTTACCTGTTTATTGTTTATCTTCCCTGCTAAAATGAAAGTTCCGCAAGAGCAGGGACTTTTCCCTGTTTCAGCAGGATCCCCGCGGCCCAGACCAAGTCTGGTACATAAACGTTCTGTTGTTATTATAATTGCTGTTATCACTAACATGTGTTGAGTGCTCAGTACGTACCAGAAATCATTCTGTACTAACATCTCCACAACCCTCTGTGCCAGGTACTATTATCCCATTTTACAGATGGGATACATACTCTGTCATGGTCACAGGGTGCATAGTGGCAACATCCGAATTTCAAAAACTGTCTGCACACTCAAGGCTGCAGGTTGCAGCCTGAGTTAGTGCCCCTGCTTTGCCTCTCACATGTCTTGGGCTGGTCCCCTAGAGTCTCTGTGGCAGCTCCCCACTCCCTCCTCAAGGGTCTGGGTGTGCAGCCCCTCACACTTCCCTGCTTAGTCCTGGCTCCTTCTCCACCCACCGCCCCAGGGGACTGCCTCTTTGGAGTCGGGGGCATGCAGGAGCTGGAAGCCAGGGCATAGGGGTACCTCAGTGAGAGATCTCCTATTTTATAGTTCCAACTGTGTGCAGACACTCCCACTGGTACCTCCTCCCCAAGAGAGGCTACCCAGGCTCAGATTTGGATGCCCTCCTCCCTAATTTTCTGTTTCAGCCCCTTATTTCCATTGTGGTTCTTACTACAATTGGTAATCGTTTTATTTACTCATTTATTGTGACTCCCTCACTAAAATGGAAATCCAGGAGGGCAGAAACAGACTCTGTTTTGTCCTTTACTGCAGCGGTCCCCAGCATTTTTGGGGGGACCCCTGCCCTAGAGAGTGGACCATGGGTTTTTTTTTTAATTAATATAACGTGACTCTTTTTCTTCTGCAGCCTAAAATTATACTAATTGCACCAAATTTTTAAATAACCAAAAAAGGGAAAAAGCAAAAAAATCATTCATCATCTTATATCCCAGAGATAATTGCTGTTGGAATTTGTTTCATTTTTCTTTTGCATTAGATACATACACAGTTTACTAATTTAAAATTGTATTATTCATTAACATACCATTTTGTAATAATTACTAACATTTTTTGAGAGCTTACTGTGTGCCAGATATTATTTTTCTGTCAACATTTTATTGTGAACATTTCCCCACGTCACTAAATATTATTTGAAAACGTCATTTTTGAAGGCTGCATACTATTCTACCTGCTAGATATACCATATTTATTTAATCATCCTCTGTTTGGGCATTTAGGTTGTTTTCTTGTCTTTTATTTGGAGGGTGCTAAATATTATCAAACTGTGTTGGAGTGAGCATTCTATCATGTTCCCTCACCAATCAGCGTGCTTTTACATATATTTTTGTAAAACAAAAAACACAGCATAGTTACCAGAAAAGTAGCAGAGTGTGATGGGAGGGGTGCGGTGCGCTCGGGTATCTGCAGCTTGGCTGGGTCGGGGTGGGGGGTGGGGTCCCCGGTGTTGCCTGACGATCCGGACAAACCTGGCAGCTTTTCCTCCAGCAGGCCCCAGACGCCTCTCCGCACAGCCTGGGTACTTCGGGGAGGGGGTGGGCCTCTGCCTCGCACGCATGCGCGCACCGCCTTCCATGCCTGCCGGCCGCCCTACTTTCCTGGCTCTGGCTTCCTTGAGAGCAGAGAGGTCCCTCCCTACCTGGGTGGGGCTTGCGCCCGGGGGTGCGGGAAGGTGGGGGAGGTAGCGGAGGTGGGCGTCTTCACCAGCGGGGATGCCCCAGGTCCCCCTATGACCGAGACAAATTCCTGTCTGCAAGGGGCACGCAGTCTAGTGGGACCATGTTCAGCCTTGTGCCCATAGCTGGCCATTTTCTAGCATAAACGTTTTTGGTTTTTTTTTGCCCACCCCCAGTCCCCCGCATGTGGGATCTTAGTTCCCTGACCAGGGATGGAACCTGCGCCCCCTGCATTGGGAGCGTGGAATCTTAACCACTGGACCGCCAGGGAAGTCCCTCTAGCATTAAACAGTTCGAAGTGTAATTTCAGCTGAAAGGGCTCACGTCCTATGTTAGTAAACTGGCCCCAGAGAGACCGCGCGCTCCCATCTGCAGTGCGTGAGGGTGCGCGAGGGCCGGCCCTCTGAGCTTGTGTGACAGGTGGGGCAGCAGCTGGAGAAAGGGCAGAGGCGTCAGGGGCTCACCTTTCCTGGGGGGGCTTGGGGCTGTCTCCACGCAGTTGTCCGAGGAAGCACTCTTGGATGCCGCCGCGTGTGGTGATGGGGACGGGGTCTCCGGTGGTGGCCGGTGACGGGAGCGTAGTGGTTAGGGCCCCTAGAGGATCTGGGTTGCAACCCTGGCCCTAGGAAGGTTATTTCATGCTCTGAGCCTCGGCCACTTAGGAAAATAGGGGCAATCATGGGGTTAGTGTGAAAATTACAGGTGATAACTGTTGTGTAAATGCTCAGCACAGGGCTGGGCTGGCCTATACAGGAGCACAGTAAATGCTGTATATACCAATCGTGTGTGTGTGTGTGTGTGTGTGTGTGTGTGTGTGTGTGTGTGTGTGTTGGGGGAAGGGGTAGTGTCCAGGAATGGACACAGTTTGGGATGTGCACAGGTTGCCCTGGTCTGCAGCCTCCTCCCAGGGAAGCCTTAGGTTGCGGTGCACTTTCCCCCATGTTAGTCCTCAGCGCTTGGGTTTCTAGGTTAACTGAGTCAGAGGAGGGGGCCTTGATGACGCCTGGGTGTGCAGCCTGAGGGGAATCAGCTGTGGTGGGATCTCTCCCTGGAAGTGGAGAGGACGTGTGTGTTGGGGTGCGGGGGTTAGGGGGTGCTGCTCTCCCTGTCCTAGCTGCCATGGAGCAGAGTTCTGACCGTGCTGGGGACCGGGACAGGAGGTGGGTCCTACTGGCAGGTGCTCCCCTGTTTTGAGTGTGGATGAGGTGTCAGTAGGTTCCCAGAAAGAGCAGGTCTCCTGATATGGGCCAGCTTTCACCATCCCCCACCTGAATCAAATTGGTGACTAAAGAGAGGGGGTCGTTGTCCTTCAGGGCCGGGCTCTGAGGCTGCTGTCTCTAGACAGGCCAATGGCCTCATTCCCTGCAGCTCTGGGGAGCCAGGGACCCCTGAACGCACCTGGAGAAAGTCCAGTCAGGCTCCACACACCTACCTGAGTAAGGCCTATGGAAAGAGGGTGGGACTCGGGGTCCAAAACCATCCCTTATTGGCTCTGACTCTCCACATAGTGGGGGACAGAGTCGCTGACCTGAGCTGTGGTTTATTCATCCAAAAAATGGGTTAATGTTCTGCTTTAACCAGGTCCTCAGACAGTGGCTGTGGAGAGCCCTCGGGAGCGATGGTTATTAAGACCCCCCAGTCAACCTGCCCCACCCAAGGGCTGGCTTCCCCTAGAGCGCAAGGCCAGAGACCTGGGACCTAGCTCTCTCCATCTCTCTCTCTCCCTCTCTCACAGTACATGTTTTTATCCAATTACTCAAGTCATACTTGTCCACTGATTTAAAAACATTAGAAATTCAAGAAAGGCACAAAGGAGAAAATAAAAATATCATGTGGTAGTTACATGGGTGTATATTTTTGTCAAAACTCATTTAGCTGTACTCTTAAATACAGTGCAGTTTATTGTATGTAAATTATACCTCAATAAAGTTTTTATTTTTAAGACTCCCACCATTATTGACATTTTAGTATATTTACTTCTAGATTTTTATTTATATATAGTATATATTCTATTGTATATACATATGTAAATGTGTGTATATGTATAAACCTATGTACATAAACTCTAAACAACCCTCAGATTCTAAATGTATGTGTGTGTGTGTGTATATATATATATATGTATATATATTTGTCTTTTAAATAAAAATGGACCGTGACGTGTGTGCCCTTCGTGAAGAAAGGCTTTCCGTGCAGGTGGCCGGCAGCTGGCGTCCTCCGCCTTCAGGAGGTCTTGCCCACTCTGTGGAACTGGGCTGTGCACGCTGGGCCCCCGTCCAGGCCACGGTGCCGCCTGAAGCAGTCACTCGGGGTGGGCAGCCCGAGAGCAGCTCTCCCTGGACTCAGCCAGGCCTCTCTCATCCGCATTTCTGGAAGGGCCTCTCAGGCCCTGTGAACCCCGGGCAGACGAGGTACCAGGCCTGTGTATGAGCCTAGGGAAGGAGGCAACACTGACCAGAGGACTTTGAAGTGAGAACGTCCAGGAACTTGGGGATGGCCCGGGCAGGGAGGGAGGCCCACTTGAGGGGGCAAGGGATGGCAATGGGGTAGGCTAGGTCACAAAAGGAAACAGAATCCTGTCTGACCGACAGAAGGGGGCTTGGCAGAGCTTGGACTAGGTGTGAAGGGTGGAGGGTTGGGAGGCGAAATGCATGGACTGACGTGGGGTTTAGGAGAGAGGCAGGGCCCCAAGAACTGCTATCCAGGTTTCTGTATGGCTGGAGCCCACACTGGGAAGGTCTGATAGGTGTTCTGGATCTCCAGGTCTGGCTGTGTAGAACACACCATCTATTCCAAAGGGCAGACAGAGTGGACAGATCAAACAGTGGGGCAGAGCTACAGGGGCTGTCTTTATTTCCAACAGGAAGATGTGGCCGGCTGTCACCACGAGAGAAACTTTCTGATCAGCTCATCCTCCACCCCTTGAACCTCATGGGGTGAATCATACTGCCTTCGTCATGGTGACATATTACAGAACCATGGGCTTAACAAAAAGGAAGCAGACCCTTTCAGTTAGGAAGGATGCAGGGTTGATTATTCACAGCATTGAACAGACCTCGAGACCTGGCGCCAAGGCTTGGTGCCTCTGCTGTCTCTCTGTCTCTCTCTTTGGCTTTCTCTCTCTCAGCTCTCTCGAGCTCTCTCCACTTCTATCATTTGTTTTTGTTTGGCTGTGTCTGGCTTCCCTCTGTAAACAGACTGATTCCAGACGGGGGAAAGATGGCCACTGACAGCCCTAAATTTACATGCTCTCAGCTGACAGCCATCTAGCTCAGGGAAGAATTCTGATTGGTCCTGCTTAATCCTGTACCATCTCATTACTGGGTACAGTCACTGTGTCCAAGGGAGCTGGGTACCTTGATTGGCCAAGTCAGAGTGATATGGCTGAAGGGTAGTGGGGTGGGGGAGGTAGACCCCCTGGTTCCAGAAGGACATGGAGTTGAAAGGGGCCGATCAACCCAAAACAAGAGCAACCAGATGCCATCACACATGGTTTCTAGGATGGAGAGGGCAGAGGGTCTACATCACGGAACACACAGGCTACTCAGGGGGACGGGAAGGCCAGAGAGGTCAGTAGAAGATACTCATGGCTGGTTGCCCTCAGACCGCCGGGAGACTGCTCAGCTTCTGGAAAAATTAGAATAGAAACACTGACACCCCTATCTTGCAACTGACTGACTCACATTTCCAAGGCCACAGAAGCTGGAGGAATCAAATCTAGAACTGTGGATCTTAATAATGGTAAGGATTCAGTGCAGCAACGCAGAAAAGGCAGACGGACCAGAGTCAGAATCCCTTTACCAGCTGTGCGGCAATCAGCTCAACCTCTTCAAAGACCCCGTTCCCTCACCTGTAACGTGGGAACAATTGATAGCCTCCTTCCCAGGGCTGTTGTGAGGATTAAGACGTGTACGCCAGGTGTTCAAGAGAGCACACGTATGCGTCCTCAGTCAACGAGATCTAACGTTATGGAATTAGTCTTTGACCTATGCTGCCACCAGTGAAATTGCTGGAATCCCACCTCCCTCCCTCTTTTCTGGGGGATCCTTGTTTCCCAGAAGTCACCCCAGATGCCTTCCTCGGGCAGAAGTAAGGCATCCCAGCCCGAGAAGGCAGGTGGGACCTCCCTGGACGGGGGCAGGCGCTCTGAGGACCTGCTCTGGGCCGCCCCGTCCCGCCTTCCCTGTGAGCCTGCCGCAGGGCAGCCGGTTTGGCGAGCTGCAAGCCCCCTGAGCTATTTAACATCGAGGGGGCCCTGGAATCAGCAGTCAGGCATTTCAGGACACCCAGCTGCAGGAAGCAGAGTACGGAGGGACACCCAGACAGTGGCCCTCTCCAGCATTCCTTCCCTGGGGCCATGTGCACGCTGCCCGTGGCCCTCCCTTGTCTGTTTCCTTCCCTTACCTCTGCCGTGGCCCCTCTAGAGGGCTGGTGTCCCAACCTTCCTAATCTTCCGTCCAGGCACCATGCCTAGTTGACCCAGTCTCTCACTCCACACCAGGTTTCTGGGACAGAATCTGATTGCCCGGCTTGGATGGGGGTCACTGCTAATCCAATAAGCTGGGATGGAGAACGGCTGTGTGGTGCTGAAGCCTTTATTTGTTTTAGCAAGGGGTGTGGCTGGCTGTCTCAGAGGCCCTGAGAGAGGGCTCAGTGGAGAGGCACGGTCTTTGGGGGAAAGGCCAGACAGCCCTCGTCCCAGGCTCTTACCTGCCTACTTGTGTCTGTGCCAGATCCCGAGGCTGCCTTGTGTTCTAGCTTGACTAATGATACCTGGAGAAGAAGTATTTGGTGACATGTGAACACTATGTCAAGTTCAAATTTCAGCTCTCTATGAGTTTCTTAGGCCTGCCATAAGAAAGTACCACAAACTGCATGGCTTACAACAACAGAAACTTACTGTCCCACGATTCTGGAGGCTTAGAAGTCCAAAATCAAGGTGTTGGCAGTGCCAGGCTCCCTCTGAAGCCTTAGGGAGGATCCTTCCTTGCCTCTTGAGCTTCTGGTAGCCCCAGGTGTTCCTTAGCTTGCGATAGCATCACTCCATCTTTACATGGCCATCTTCTCTCTGTGTCTTCAAATGGTGTTCTCTCTGTGGGTGTGTCCGTATCAAAAAAGTCCCTCTTCTTATAAGGACACCAGTCATACTGGATTAGGGCCCACCCTAATGACCTCATCTAAACTTGATGATATCTGCAAAGACCCTATCTCTAAATAAGGTCATACTCACAGGTACTGGGCAGTTAGGACTTCAACCTGTCTTTTGGGGGACACAGTTCAACCCATAACAAGTGTCCATAAATAAATGTGGCTAGTGGTGACAGAGACCACATGCGAAGTGTGGAATACTTACTATCTGATCCTTTACAGAAAATATTTGCTGTCCCCTCCTTAAAGGATCAGGGGTGGGGGTAATCCACAGGAGGAGAAGGCCAGGGCTGTGGGGCGTCCTGGGCTGAGGGGACAGGAAGGCTAACCGTGATGAAAGTCAGGATGTCTGAGGAGCTGTGAGCCTGGAGCTGTCACAGAAAAGGCATTTGAAGGAGCTGGAGTTAAAACACAGAACATCTCCTTTTGAAACACCTTCAGAAACGCGCCTTCGGTTCTTCTCCCCAGTGGAGAGGGTGTGGGACCCCTTCAGCACAAAGCAACACAGGGCACGTCTGGACGCCTTAGGGACCCCCCCTGGGGAGAAAGCCCAAGTCAGGCGACTTTCTCGGGAGCATCGGAGGAGGCCAGTGGGCACTGTTTCATGAGCTCCTTTCCTATCAGGCCCCGTCTTCCTCCAGCTGCCCCACGGGAGTTGCTCTTGAGCCTGACAGTCCAATTCTACAGACAGGGCCTCTTCAGCGGTAAATATTTGGGAAGCCGTTCAGCACGTTGTCTGCCTGCTGGAGAGGTGGAGGGTGGTGAGATCTCCCTTTTTGGTAGCAGCTGGGCTGTGAGTGGTAAGAAGCCTGCGGGAGCTGCCCTTGCCACCCCGTCCCAGGCTCATCTTCTGGCCGGGCTGGCGAACTGACTGTGCTCAGGCCCTGGATGACATTGCCTGAGTTTGGCAAAAACAACGTCACAGCAGCCCTGTTAGCGAGCAAGGGCCCAGGGAATGTGCGCCACTCGGCTGCTGACAACTGCAGCTCCAGGGATGTTGCTTGATTTGCCCAAGATCACAGAGCTAGGCCAGGCCCGGCCAGGCGGGCATCTCAGCCTCCTGCAGCCCTGGCCCAGGCCCCCTCCTCTCTCGACCTGCCTTTGCTGTCCACGCCTTCCTCTTAATTGATAACGTAGCAACATTAATGAGAAACATTGAAAAGAAAATCTCTCACATCCCACCACCTTCACACAGTTCTACACATGGACACGTTCTTTAAAAAAACCATTCCGATGTGCTAAAATTGTACAGAATACGCACACACACACACACACAGACAGGAGTATAATAAAATTGGGGAAATCTGCATGAGGTCAGTGGATTATATCACTGTCAATATCCTTGTTTTGCAAGATGTCACCAATGGGGGAAACTGTAAAAGTGGTAGCTTTTTGTATTCTTTCTTTTTTATTTTTTCTTTTTTTTGTAGTACGTGGGCCTCTCACTGCTGTGGCCTCTCCCGTTGTGGAGCACAGGCTCTGGACGCGCAGGCTCAGCGGCCTTGGCTCACGGGCCCAGCCGCTCCGCGGCATGTGGGATCTTCCCGGACCGGGGCACGAACCCACGTCCCCTGCATCGGCAGGCGGACTCCCAACCATTGAGCCACCAGGGAAGCCCTTGTATTATTTCTTACAACTGCACGTGAATCTACAATTATCCAAATAAAACATCAATTAAATACAAAGTACTTCTAAGGAGCTGAGATCCATGAGTATGTAGCATTTCATGTTACACTATTTTACACTAAGATGATATTGTAAACATTTCCTGTGTTTCTACAACCCTGGCAATAATCACCTACTAGCTATGTCATCTTGAGGGTGTAAAATCGTTTTCTTAACCATTCTTCTTACTAGATCTTAAGTTGTTTCCAATTTTTAGGCACTGTCAATAATGCCGTAATGAACATTGCTATGCGTATAGCACTTCTATTCTTTTGAACTATTTCATTAGCATAAGTTCCCAGGGAGTGGGAGCATCGGGTATAAGGAAGGTTGGAGCTTTGTGGCTGTATTGTGTTTTATTAATTTAATGTTATGATACCTTTATTATTGTCTTTTCCAACCTACAGATTGGCTTTCTCCCAAGTGAGTGAAAATTCTCTGCTGTGCCTTTCGGCATTCAGATTCGTAGGAAAAAAACAAGGACACCTCCACCTTTTTCTACCTACACAACTTCACCTGGGATGTGAGTGGCAGAATGCAGGGGCAACAAAGTTCAGCGAGAAGAGCTGTCACCGGCGTCACCTCCCACGGGGCCTTGGCGGGCGTCCTAGGACCTCGCCAACCCGGCTGGCGCCCACCACCTTCTCCCCAGCGAGACAAAGCAGCAGAGGCGAGGCGGAGCCTGCGACTTTCCGGAAAACGGAGCGGCATTTGCTCCCTCTTCGGGCGCTTCTTTCTGAGCGGCAGAAAGCCATTTCTAGAACACACTGGCTTAGGTTAAAAAACGGTTGAGAAACCGCCGCGTCCTTCGGATGCCGTGTTAGGGGGGTCCTGAGTGACAAGCCCCCACTTCTCCGGGGCGATCGCCGCCTGGGAGGCGCAGCAGGGCAAGTCCTGGGCAGCGGCTCTTCCAGAGCTTTCTGCGGGCTCTGCGTCACCCTCCGGAGTGAGCCGCCGCCGCGGGGGGGCCGCAGGTGAGCGCTTCAAGGGCGGGGCGGGCGGCCCGGGAGACGCCAAGGCCACCGGCTAGACAGCCTGCGGGGCGCCAGGGGCCAACCTTCGTCCGCTGGGGGTGTGTTATTTTATATTATTTTATCTTTATCTTATTTTATTAATTTATTTTATTATTCAAAAATTTGTTATTTTATATTTACTTAAAAATTTTTGTAGGGCTTCCCTGGTGGCCCAGTGGTTGAGAGTCCGCCTGCCAATGCAGGGGACACGGGTTCGTGCCCCAGTCCGGGAGGATCCCGCATGCCGCGGAGCGGCTGGGCCCGTGGGCCATGGCCGTTGAGCCTGCGCGTCTGGAGCCTGTGCTCCGCAACCGGAGAGGCCACAACAGTGAGAGGCCCACATACCGCAAAAAAAAAAAAAAAAAAAAATTGTATTATATTTTATGTTATTTAAAAAATAATTTTATCATTTCACTTTCTTTTTTATATTGTACTTTATTATTATTTGTTTTGTTTTATTTTATTCTTAATATAATTTAAAGTTTTCTTAATTTAATTCGATTGAGGGGCAGTTAAGATGGCCAGATAAAATACAGAATGCCCAGTTAAATTTGAATTTCAGATAAGCAACAGATAGCTTTTCAGTGTCGGTATATCCTATTTAGTATGCCCTGTGTAGTATATGTATGTCCCAAATATTCTGTCTTGTATTTTTATTTAAATCTGGCAACCCTATTTGCAGTAGAACGCCTTTCTTTGGAGGGAATCTGACTGAGAGCCCCAATAACTCACACAGAGAAAGTGACACATTTCGTGTGGACTTGGGGTGGGCAGGAGGCAGGAGTGTGTGTCACCCAGAGCCTCTGTGGCCGGCCTGAGGAGCCCCACTGGACAGAACTGATGTACCCAAGCTCTCTGTAGGGGCCGGAAAGCAAGATAGCAGGAATCACAGCAGGAACCCAGTACCAGCCTCTGCGGTCACTGTTTCTGTCCCCTCAGATTTTATTTTATTTTATTATTATTTTTTAATTAATTAATTTATTTTTGGCTATGTTGGGTCTTTGTTGCTGGCGTGGGCTTTCTCTAACTGCAGCGAGCAGAGGCTACTCTTCACTGCGGTGCAGGGCCTTCTCACTGCGATGGCTTTTCTTGGTGTGGAGCATGGGCTCTAGGTGCGTGGGCTTCAGTAGTTGTGACATGCAGGCTTCAGTAGTTGTGGCTTGCGGGCTCCAGAGCACAGGCTCAGCAGTTGTGGCTCACAGGACCAGTTGCTCCACGGCATGTGGGATCCTCCCAGACCAGGGCTCAAACCCACGTCCCCTGCATTGGCAGGTGGACCCGTAACCACTGCGCCACCAGGGAAGTCCCCCCCTCAGATTTTAGAAGAGGACTAAGTGGCACTGCAGAGGGAGCACATTGGATTTTCCCAAACACAGCCTCTGAAAATGTCCCTCGGGCTCATCTCCTGTGAGCCTCAAGCTCTGAGGGTGGGGCGCAGGTTGGTGACTGTGGGATCTGGGCAAGAGACAGACACCTCGGTTTCTCCATCTGTGAAATGGGGCTATGGCCGGGATTACACGAGATGAGTGATGGGAAAGTGCCCGGTGAACTGCAAAGCACAGGTACTCTGCTGTTCGCTTATACTTTCTCCTGTCAGCTTTACTGTGGTGTAATTCACAAACAGTAACATTCACCAATTTTAGGCATACAGTCCACTGAGTTTTGACCTATGTTTATAGTTGTGTGATCACCACAATTGCAAATATCCCTTCGTTTTAGGTCATCAAACATTTGTTGTGCATCTACGCCCTAGGGCGTGCGAGGTACTCTGGACAGAGATGACAGTCCTTTCTGGAGGAACTCAGAGTCTGGTAGAGAAGACGGATCACACATGTACCTGTGTGAGAAGCACCCTCTGAAGGGAGCACACCAGGGCATGGGGAGTCCAGCAAGGTATGAGGTTACTATTGTGACTATAACTCCCTAGAGCATTTCACAATCTGGCTGCCTCTAACTCAGACCATCAAGCTCTCAGGCCCACCCTACAAGAAGCCTGCTGGGTCTTGAATACCCCGTGCACATCTTTTTGTCTTTTTTTATCTGCCAGAAGCTCATTCCTCTTCATGCTTCAAAGCCCAGCTCAGATGTTGCCTCCTCTGAGAAGTCATCCTGATTTTCCCGGTGGTTGTAGGGCAGAGTTTCGACTTCCTGCTCAGTGGATTTGGGGCCTGCAGGTGTTGAGGGTTAGAGGGAGGCCTAGTTGGAAGGGCAGCAGGGTAGGCCAGAGGATCACTTCCTCTAAGCAGCAGGTGCCGAGGGCAGGGAGTGTGGGGACCGGGGCTCACGGATGTGGTGGGGAAGGCTGAGTACCCTTCCTCCTGGACCAAGTCCACCCAGCCAATAAAGTCATGCTTCCTGCCGGGCAGGAACCAGGGTTCGGGCTGTGGGGAGTGAGTGGCGGAGGAGGCAGGTGGTGTACCTGTCAGGAACGGCCTCTGCTTGCACACCCTTCTGAATCTAGGGTAGATGGTACCCATGCAAATACTTGTTCAGCAGGTGCCGAAGCTTGTACTTGTGAGGATGCGTAATGGGGGTCGATGGGCAGAGCCGGCTCAGACCCTGCCGTCTTCCCCGAGGTTCCCCCGTGCTCTGTGCCTTTCCCTGCACTAGCTCCATGGGGCGTCTCCCACTTGGAGGCTCTGAGCTCCTAGAGCCAGTGCTGGCACACCGGCTTCCTGGGCTCCTCCAGGCTCTGTCCTCCCAGAGCTGATAGTCTAGTGGCTGTAGGGCAGAAAGGTGGGGCAGGAGAGTTGCTGTGGGAGCGCAAAGGGGTTCCTTTCTCACCTTCCTTCTGGTCGGCATTGCCTTTTAAGTAAATCTGGAATCCATTTATTTCTTTTCAGCTGCACCGCCGCCATCCCAGCCACCATCATGTCATATCTGGATGGCTAGATGTCTCTCCACAAGCCATGACTTGTAACTTTGGTCAGTTCACTCCATGGCAGCCTGAGTGATCTTAAAACAACAACAACAACAGCAATGAAACGATTTGGTACTATTACAAAAGCTAATACACACTTATGGTAAAAATTCAAATAATAAAGGATATATGGTGAAATGTCCAAACCAGATCCCTCTTTCCCTCATCTGCAACCTCCAGACCTACTTCCCAGAGGCAACCAGTTTCTTCTGTGTACTTCCAATTTTTTTCGAGGCATATAAATGCCTTTTTATATGTGTGTGTACATAATTGCATATATATGTATACAGGTGTGTATGTATGCAACCTTAAAAAACAAACAATGCAGACTCCTGCACCTTGCATTTTTCACTTGCAAGTGTGCCAGATCTCTTTTCCTACTGCCAAACCCAAGGACTGCTGCCCTATTGTTCCCAGTGATTTGCTCTTATAAAAAACGCTGCAGTGCAATCAATTCCTAGAAGTGGAATTGCTGGCTTAATGGAGACGTGCAATTAAAATGTTGATAGCTATTGTC
Organism: Monodon monoceros; assembly: GCF_005190385.1. NCBI lineage: Eukaryota > Metazoa > Chordata > Mammalia > Artiodactyla > Monodontidae > Monodon > Monodon monoceros. The sequence goes on from NW_021703775.1 coordinate 68,935,574, forward strand.
CAGTGCCTCTCAGAATGGCCTCCTGATTTCCATTTCCAGAGTGCGATTTCTCCTCACCCTCACCAACACTTCCCCATATCTTTGTCGCTCGGAGAGGTAAAAATTGGCAACTCCTTTTAAATTGTATTTTTAAAATTACGAGTTAGGCTGAGCTTCCAACATATCTGTTATCCACATGAATCTCTTTTTCTGCTGAGTTGCCTTGCTTGTTCTTTCTGCTGGGTTCTTTATCTTTGGCTTTTGAGTTCCAAGCATTCTTTGTAGTTAAGGAAATAGGCACACTGTCTCTCATATTGTTGCAAATATTTCTCCCAATTTTCCAATGGTCTTTTGACTTTATTTTTGCCATGAAAGAGTTTTATGCTTTTTAGAATCAAATTAATTAATCCTTTCCTTCTCAGTTTATGGAATTAGTACCATGATTTTCTACTCTGCTGCTACAGAAGAAATCTATTCATGCTTTCTTCTCATGCTTTCATGGTTTGATTTTTACATTTAAATCTTTGACCCATCTGTAATTTATTTTGATGTGAAGGAGAGAGGTATAGATCCACATTTAATTGTTTTCCAAATGGCTAGCCATTTCCCCAATACTATTTACTCAGTAATCCATTCCCCCCATGTAGTTCCGGCTTTATCATGTTCTAAATTTCCATGTATAGTTGGGTCTACTTCTGGGCTCTGTATTGTGTTCTATTGATCTTTCTGCCTATTCTTGTATGTGTGCCAAATTGCTTTATTTACTCCAGCTTTATCATGTATATATTTTTACCTAGTGAGGTTCTGTTTTAGAAATTTATTGGCCATTTGCACTCATTTTTTTTCCAGATGAATTTTAGTGTTATTTTATCAGTGTAGTGGGTAAGCAACCTGACATATGTAATTACAAAGTAATTTAATCACACTGTGGTATGTGGTGTGGACGGAAGGTACTAGGAGTTGGGGAAGTGTAATATACTGGCCCTATAGTTCAGAAGGTTATATTATATGTATGTGGCAAATGTATAGATAAATTTAAGGAAACTTCACATTTTCACAATACTGTCTTTTTGTTCAAGACAAAATGTGTCTTTCCATTTATTCGAGTCTTCGTTTTTGCCCCTCAGTGAAGTTTACAGCTTTTCTTTAGATACATATTACCTACTTCTGGGTAAGTGACTTTCTGAATAGTTTGTTCTTTGTGTTACACTTATGAATGGACTCTTCATCCAGTGTATTTTCTTTTTTTTTGTTTGTTTTTGTTTTTGCAGTACGCGGGCCTCTCACTGTTGTGGCCTCTCCCGTTGTGGAGCACAGGCTCCGGACGCGCAGGCTCAGCGGCCATGGCTCACGGGTCCAACCGCTCCGCGGCACGTGGGATCTTCCCGGACCGGGGCACGAACCCGTGTCCCCTGCTTCGGCAGGCGGACTCTCAACCACTGCGCCACCAGGGAAGCCCCTGCCTGCCTTTTTCATGGCTGCATCCCCAGCCCCTAGAATAATGCCGGCAGGTGGTATTTAGATAGAAGTCGTGTGCCCTGACTTCAGGTCTGGAGCACTCAGACGTCCAGGACTGAGGACTTGCAGGCAGTAAGAAACCCACGCGGGTGGCATGTGGCAGCAGTTCAGCCAGCAGCACCTGACTCTTGCAAAAAAGGAGACTTATCTGCCTCATTCTAATTTCAAGAAGAAGGTGCCCATATACTGGACAAATGGCTGAAGACATTAACTCAGTGGGCTGGCAGAGATCTTTATGAAGCGTGTGTGGCAACATAAGTTATGATAGAAGTGAAGATATCAGGATACAAAATACAGATTGATTACAGGCGGGGTGCAAGCAGCACAAATCCAGTGACTGATTTTTTTTTTACTTGTTTTGTTCACAGCCATTGACTGGAACAGTGCCTGGGACATGGTGGGTACTCCGTAGATACTTGATCGAATGAATGAACTAGGCATAAAATTGGCATAAGATTGGAATTTCCAGTAGCATCAAGGGTATTAAGGTGATGTGATTACTTTTTATTCTCTTATTTGATGTCTTCCCCATTGTCTATAACGGAGTTAGGCAACTTGTCGAATAAAAAAATTTTTTCTTAAGTTTTTTGGTCAAAGCTTTTCCGAGATGGCACCGCACTAGGTGGCCACCAGAGGGCAGGGTTGCCCTACTGTCGGGGGCTGTAACCACCAAACCAAGTTTCTTCTAAAACCCTTAAGGCATGTGGAGGTTTAGTTACACACCTGGGGACCTTCCTGGTGACAGGATTCAATCCTATTTCAAACCTCACCCAGCTCTCAGCTGCCCAGATTGGAGGCAAAAGCTTTTAAAGTGTGAAGAACACAACCTGTCCCATTGGGCCCTGCACCTTCTCTGAACCAGCTTTTAATTTATTGAGTGCTGAGCCCCTTCTGAGTGCCTTCTCTGGGATCAGCAGTGAAGAGGACTTGGTTCCTACACTCACAAAGCTTGTCCCAGGCCTTCTAACCTTCAGATTCACACAGGGAAACTCAGGCCTGGAAAGATGCCAAGCTTGGCAAAAAAAAAAAAAAAAAAAAAAAGTCTAGAGCTTAATTTAGCAACCTGTCTTATTTATTTGTGTGTCCATTCAAAAAGAGAGTGGTACTGGTGCGTGTGGCTGGGGCTTGTGGGAGGATTCATTCATTCTCCCCAAATATGCACCAGGTCCCTCTTCTGCACAGACACTGCTCCAGTCACTGGGGAAGCAGCAGACCCTACCCTCGTGAAGCTTACAGTTTGGTGGTGGTGGTGATGGGGGTACAGACAAATAAATACAGAGTGTGAAGGTGGCGATGAGGGCTGTGAAGGAAAACAGGCAGGATAAGGGGGTTGAGAGTGATGGGCTGGTGATGCTGTTTCTATGAAGAAGTCAGGGAAATCTCCGATGAGGTTAATTTTGAGCAGAGACCTTAGTAAAGTGAAGGAGCAGAACTAGTGGCCATCTGGGAGAAAGCAGAAGGGACAGAATGTGCAAAGGCCCTGAGGCAGGAATGTGCTCAGGTGGGAATGTGTATGTGTGTGTGTGGGGGGGGTGCAGGTTCTGGAGAGGTGCAAGATCCTACAAACCCTGTGGGCTGCTGTAGACTTTGCCTTTTGCTCTGAGCTGCTGCATTGAGAATAGTCTGCAGAGGTGCAAGGTGGCAGCAGGGAGACTGGTCATCCGGGTGAGCTGATGGTGGCCTTACACCTGGGACCCTCAGTAAACGCTTGCTGAATCGAACTAAGCTATTCTTGTCAGAGCTTGCTTGAAATCATGACCTCCTGACCTGCTACAGAGAATGGAAAAAGCACCACAGGAACAAAACCTCCAAAGGAAAAACTGCCCCAATTGTGGTGGGATAAAAAGGAATATTTTTTCCTATTCTCCATCAGGAACCAGAATTCTGAAGGGGGAAGGCTCCTGGCCAGAAATGCCTGGCCAGACCTCGAATTTGGCAGAAGAGCGATCTGAAGCCCAGGGTGGTGAGGTGACTCATCCAAGGTCACACAGCAGCTTAGTGGCCACCTGGGATGCTGGAATGAGGACTCTTGCCCTGCACTGTGTACCTCTTGCTGCTTTGTTCCTTTTCCCAGGCTCTCAGACAGGCCCTTCTCTGCTCCCACAGTATGAATCGCCTCTCGCCTGGGGTTCTGCTCGTGGCTCTGGCTACTCGCCAGCTCAGCCAGGTTGCACCCAGCAGCCCCAGCCTCGCTGTGTTCTCCCAGGACCCTGAGCCAGCTCTGGTCCTCTTTCCACTTGGCAGGCCCACTGGTTCTCTCACTCCGAATCCAGAACAGAAATAAATTTGATCTGTGACTGACGCTTTCATGCAATGTTGGTGAGAGGGAGAATTTGCAGTATCTGTCAAAATTACAAGTGCCATGTCCTTAAACCTAGAATTCCACCTCCAGGGTTTATCCTGTGGAAACGCTGTGACTCTACACTCTCCTGGTGGCCTCCTCTCTGCCCTTTCCCTCTTCCACCCAAGCTCTCGATGTGGCTGTTTCTGCAGGCACTAGACCTTTGAGGCCTCTCCCCTTCTGTGTGCTCTCTGGGCGTGACTCTCCGTTCCCTTGGTTTTAAATGCCGTCTCTACGCTGACTCTCCCTTGGTTAAGACATCTCAGTGGCTCCAGTCTCATTCAGCCAACTGCCTTTTTATTTTTTATTTTTGAGATGTAATTCATGTACCATAAAACTTGCTGTTCTGAAGTGTGTATTTCAGTGGTTTTCAATATACTCACCAGGTTGTGCAGCTCTCGCCACTGTATAATTCCAGAACATTTCCATCGCCCCAAAAGGAGCCCTGCCTCCACGAGCAGTCACTCTCCGTTACCCTCTCCCGTCAGCCTTAGGCAGCCACTAATCTATTTTCTTTCTCCATGGATTTGCCTATCCTGTACATTTCCTGTAAATGGAACCACGCAATAGATAGCCTTTGTGTCTGACATTCTTTCACGTAGCATAATGTTTTTGAGGTTCACCCATGTTGTAGCGTGTATCAGTACTTCATTCCTTTTTGCGTCCAAATGAGGGTTTCATCGTATACCATAGATGTAAACCATATTTTGTTTACCCATTCATCAATGGATAGATATTTGGATCACTTTCATTTTTCCGGCTGTTATGAATAATGTTGCTGTGAACATTTGTGTACAAGTATTTGTGTGCCTATGTTTTCAGTTCTGGCCCATCTCTCTAAAGTTGTAACCCTTCTTCCCCATCCCACCCTTCTCTCCTGCTTCCTCACCCCTCCCTACACCACTCCCATGGCACTTACCACTCTGTATCCTACTTTGGATTTTACTGATTTGATTGATTGTCTCCCTTTCTCTCAATAGAATATAAACTGCATTTTTGGCTGTTTTGTTTATTTCTGTATTCCTAGTGCCTTGAACAAGGCCTGGCACCAAAGTAGCTCAGTAGATATGTGTTGAATGAATAAATGAAGGAAGGAAAAACAACTGTTCTGCTTCTCATCTCTTTCCCCTCCTCCAGTTCTCTAACTAACTCAGGGGTAACCACTCACCATTGTTTCCCAGGTAGTTAACTCGGTTTCTCTAAATAACATGCCACTGCTGCCTTTTTCGATTTATCCATTTTAAACTTCTATCAACTTCTCTGACCCTGCGACCTCTTCTCCATTATCCCCAAACTGACATTTTACATTTAGTTAAATCATTCAGACTATGGAAATATCGTTCGGCGCAAAGACAAACTTGCACTTTCATTAATATTTCCTTCCTTAAACACCTTTTTGCTTTTCTTAGAGCTTCTAATTGCCTATGTCATCCCCTGCAATGTTTATTATTATTATCATCATAACTCTGATCATTTAAAAAATTTTTATTTATTTTATTTTTGCCTGCATTGCGTCTTCGTTGCTGCACACGGGCTTTTTCTAGTTGTGGCAAGCGGGGGCCACTCTTCGTCGTGGTGCGTGGGCTTATTGCGGTGGCTTGTCTTGTTGCGGAGCACGGGCTCTAGGAGCGCGGGCCTCAGCAGTTGTAGCACGCAGGCTCAGTAGTTGTGGCTCGCGGGCTCTAGAGCGCAGGCTCAGTAGTTGTGACACACGGCCTTAGTTGCTCCATGGCATGTGGGATCTTCCTGGACCAGGGTTCGAACCCATGACCCCTGCATTGGCAGGCAGATTCTTAACCACTGCACCACCAGGGAAGCCCCAACCCTGATCATTTTTGAATGTTGTACCATATTAGAGAGTCTTAGCAGTTTTTTTTCATCCATGGTGCTTATCACAATTTGTAATTATGCATTTACTTGATTGTTTACTTTCTTAAATTTCTCTCGTTGGAACATAAGCTTCTAGAACAAAGCCTGCTTTGTTTACCAGAGCATTTCCAGCACCCGGCACTAATAGATCCTCAATACATATTTACTGAATAAATGAACAGCAAAAACTGGCAACATATATGGCCACCAGTGGCTGGTTGGTTCAGCAAATTGTAGAATATCTCTATAATGGAATAGTAGTCAGCATCTGGAAACAATGAGCTATGAAGGTTGAATACTCTTCTGTATCATCACTGTTTTGTTCTTATCACTGCTAAATCCCCCAAATTTTGCAGCATCAAAGTAATCACTATATTCTATTATGCTCAAGGATTCTGTGGGTCAGGACTTGACTTCCACATTTGTTTTTAAAACTTAACATAGGGACTTCCATGGTGGCGCAGTGGTTAAGAATCCACCTGCCAGTGCAGGGGACACGGGTTCGATCCCTGGCCCAAGAAGATCCCACATGCCGCAGAGCAACTAAGCCCGTGCGCCACAACTACTGAGCCTGCGTGCCTAGAGCCCGTGCTCCACAACAAAAGAAGCCACCGCAATGAGAAGCCCGCACACCGCAGTGAAGAGTAGCCCCTGCTCGCTGCAACTAGAGAAAGACTGCACGCAGCAACAAAGACCAAAGGCAGCCAATATAAATAAATAAAATTTTAAAAATGGTCAAATGGTAACTTAAAAAAATAACTTGTGTTTTATAAGATCGAAACATAGTTATTACAGAAAAGTCAGAAAATATAAACAAAAGATCAAATAGAAAAGACTTCGTAAGGTAACTCGTCTAGCAGCACTGTTAAAATCTCCAGCGTGTCCTTTCCAGACCCTTTGTGTTCTGTTTTCTGGTAAATCCTTCCAGGCTTAAACAAATGTATATACAAATCCATCGTGCTGGGTTGTGATCTGTATTTTCTACCCACCAACACATTGTGGCGGTCTCTCTGTATCAGTGATACCAACCTCAGCCTCTTTCCTCCAAAAGGCTTTATAACATCATATTATGTTTGGTCATTTGTTCTTCCCTTCATTGAACAAATGCCTGCCATGTACCAGACACTGTGCTATGTTGTTAGGTGTATAGTGGGGTTTTTTTTAAGTGGATTTTTTTTAAATTTGTATTTTATTGATTTATTTTTGGCTGCATTAGGTCCTCCTTGCTGTGTGCAGGCCCTCTCTCCTTGAGGCGAGCGGGGGCCATTCGTTGCTGCGGTGCACAGGTCTCTAACCACAGTAGCCCCTCTCATTGCAGAGCACAGGCTCTAGGTGTGCAGGCCCCAGCAGTTGTGGCACACGGGCTCAGCAGCTGTGGCTCGCAGGCTCTAGAGCACAGGCTCAGTAGTTGTGGTGCATGGGCTTAGTTGCTCCGCAGCACGTGGGACCCTCCCAGACCAGGGGGCAACTCAGAATTTCACTTGCCAGTAGGGCTTCGTGTCACCCGTAGCCTTGAAGGGCTGATGTCATTTGGCGCCCTCTCTTCAACCTCATGGCTGAGAGTGTTTCCAAAGACCAGTCCTTGCACAGACCCCAGAGCCCGACCATTGAGGCCAAGCCCTTCTTGCTGTCATGCCAGTGTCCTGTCCATGACCACACACTCCCCCCCAGATGGTGACACATCTTCACTGAGTCACCTTTGGTGGAGAAGCCACACCTCAAAGTCCCAAAGTATGATGAAATGGGACTCAACTGCTCCGACACATTTTCCTCAAGGCCCCGTCCCTTACTCCTTAAGGCAAGACCTTGACCTGAAGGATTACTGTGGGATTTGGGGGTATCAGATGCTGTGGCAGGATGTGAAAGAGAGAGCTTTATATTTATTTTTGTGTTGTTCATTTAAAATTTATTATTAATAAAAATGCTTTCTTACAAAAGGGCTATATGTTTATTTTAGAGAATTTGGAAAATTTAGAGACAAATGAAAAGAAGAAAACAAAACTCCCCAGTAATCCCCGGATTAGCACTGCTAGTATGTGGTGCACGTTTTCCGGAGGATCTAGTTCTCGTCTATGTACTCTGTTAAAACAGCAAAAATGGGACCACACCATAGATATTGATTTACCACTTGCTGTTTACCACTTAATAACAGCATGAATGTCTTTCCACGTGATTACACCTTTTTCTACTGTGGGAGAGACTTCTGGGTGCTCAGGTTGGCAGCAACCTTCTCATCCACGTGGGACGCTGGCCCTGCCTTGCCCTCTGGGGGGTGGTACAGAGGAGACCCCCGCTCTGGGCCCTCGTGCCCCCCAACCCCTCTGGGCCCCATGCTATGGCCAGTCCAGGACAGGGGGATGGTGCGCATCCTTTTCCCTCCCCTCCCGAGTATAAGCCTTGAGGTTTTAAGTCTGTTGTTTCAGATGGCCAAGCAGACCCCCGAGTAGGCAGCAAGGGAGGTGGGCTGTGGAGCAGAGACCTCAGGGTCCCTGAGAACTTCTGAGAGGCATCCGCACCCCAGCCTCCCGCCTCCCTCCCTCCACCCCTGCCTCCACCCGCCTGCTCTTCACGTCCCATTACCCTGGTCTGGCCATCATTAGCGTCTAAAACATTTGGGGGGCCGAGAGTCACTGGGCTCTGGGGCCTTTGTCATCCACCCACTTGAGTGGAGTACCATGGGCTGAAGGCCACGGGCACAATGGCAAATGGCTCCCCTGCCGGTGTTGATGCAGCCCCTCGGGCTCCCCTGAAAGCCTCTCCCTTCCCCGAGCTCATCTCCCCTCCCCGAGCTCATCTCCCTTCCAGCTCCATCTGGGAAATCAACCTCTTCAACTTAGTGCCCAGCAAACCACTTCTGCTCTCAGCTCCTGAGCTTTTTAAAAGCAGAAGGAGAAGATGAGACTCGACTACTGTTTTTGTCTCCCTGCTCCCTCCCCACTCCCCATCTAGGCCTGTGAAATGGAGGCAGCAAGCCAGCGGCTGCCCAACGAGATGCCACGACTTTCTTAGGGGAAGACAGGGCCTGGCGGACACTCTCTCTCCCAACGGCTTCAGCTGAAAAGCCAGGGCCCCTTGACGACGTTTGTTTCCCCTCAATGACAGTCCCCGGGCCAGTGTTCTCAAGGCCAGGCCACCAGCAGCCCTGGGGCACAGTCACCACAGACGGGAAGTGGAGGGTACGTGGCTGGATGTGCAGGGAAAGCTGCCCTGTTCTGCCAGGGCTGGTGAAGAATTCAGAGACTCTTTGAGGGCAAGCACAGCCACCATTCTCTTCTCTTTTAAACTGGGGTATAATTTACCTAGAGAGAACTGTGCACATGGTGACTATAACTTTTGCTCTCTTTTGATACACCTGTGTGACCCACACCCATCAAAATATAGAGCATTTTCCTGACCCCCGAAAGTTCTCTCATATGTCTTCCCAGTCAACCCCTCACCACCACCCCCAGCCCTCCCCGCCAGGGGCAACCACTCATCCAACTTCTCTCACTGGAGATGAACTTTGCCTGTCCGAGGACTCGGTATAAATGGACCCACTCACACTGCGTAAGCTCTTCTGACTTCTTTCACTCAGTCTCATGTTTCTGAGATTCATCCATGTTGTTGCGTTTACCAGTAGTTTGTTCCTTATGAATACGCCACAAGTTTTCATCAGTTTCCCTCCCAAATCACCCCCTCTTTTCTTTCTTTTTTGATGTGTATTTCTTTTCTTTTCTTCTTGGCCGTGTCGCACGGCTTGTGGGATCTTAGTCCAGGGATCAAACCCAGGCCCCTTGCTTTGGGAACGTGGAGTCTGTGCCACTGTGCCACCAGGGAAGTCCCAGTTATCTCTTTATTTAGATATTTAGATATTGTCTCTTGATTTCCTAATGATCCATAGTGACATTAGTTATGGATTACTTCTCCTCTCTCCCTCCTTTGTCAACTAATTTGTTGCTCAGGGTTTTATCTCTGTAATCTGAAATAAGTATCATTCGATTTTTTCCATTTCAAAGGACATTGTTTTATTCTCCCCTAATAACCAGGGGCAGTCAGAAGACTTATTCTGGTTTGTACTTATCGCCTTTCTGGTTCTCCCATTTTCAGTCAGTTGAATTATTCCTGCAGTGTCAGAGCATCTTAAATTTGGTCTGTGGTAGGTTCCTGCATGTTCATACCTGGTTGTTTGTGGCCTTTATACTTGAAGAGTAGTTTAACTTAATATTAAATCCTCGGTTCACGCTTTTCAGTGAGAATGCTGTTTCCATTGAAATATTACTGCCAAGAAGTCCGAAGCCAGTCTGATTTTCTTTTGCTTTACTTTGATTCATACTGGATTTGGATTTTTTGCATTATGATCAGAGAATATTTTCCTTAATATTCAAGCCCAATGATTGTATTGAAATTTTGTCAGTGTTGAACATTTTGAGTCAACTTTTCAAGTTATGAAATGCCCTTTTAATATAAGCATTACAATATATGTATGTCTATATTTTTAAATCTTTTATTATAACAATGTTTCCTTGAATTTTATTTATTTATTTATTTAGTTATTTAGGCCATGCTGCATGGCTTTTGGGATCTCACTTCCCAGACCAGGGATTGAACCCGGGCCCTGGCAGTGAAAGCCCAGAATCCTAACCTCTAGGCCACCAGGGGACTCCCTTGAATTATCATTTTAAATATTAGTTTGTTCTTTGGTATTCTTTTCTGGGGGTTCCAATAAAACGTGCATCAGATCTCCCTTGTCTAGCTGCTTTATGTATCATTTTCTCTAGAACCCTCTTATTTCTCTTTTTTCTATATGACTTTTCTTTTAATTATGTCTTTTAATACTTTATTCCTTTTCTGTGCTTTTAATCATGTTTATTTTCTCTTATGGTTGTGTTTATTTTTTCGTGTATTTCTTCTAGCTTAATCTTTATCTCTGAAACATTTTTTCCTAATACATTTTTAAATTCAATAAGAATTCTTTCACATCTTTCTGTCCTTACTGCTCCACCCGCTTGAAATAACTCGTTAAGGTGTTAGACCATATCTCATTTTCTTTTGCCTGTTTATTTATTTATTTATTTATTTATTTATTTATTTATTATTTTGGCCACACCTCTCGGCTTGTGGGATCTTAGTTCCCTGACCAGGGATTGAACCTGGGCCCTCAGCAGTGAGAGAGAAGAGTCCTAACCACTGGACCACAAGGGAATTCTCCTTTTGCCCGTTTAGATGGGATGGGTTTTCTTAGGCTACTATAGGAGGTTCCCATGGAAGGGCGTGAGATAACAGAAAAAAAAAAGAAAAAAATATATATACTGGCCTCTGCCCCCCAGTACCTGGCCAGAGCTCCTAAAACACTTGTATCTTCCTTAGTGATAAGAGCACTAGGAGCATCTCTTGTTCTACTGAGGCGACTCTGGCTGGGCTTCTGGATGATTCCTGGATGGGGACTGGTCACCAGAAAGACCAAGCCATGATCAGAAGCTTGGAAATTTCATCCCTGAGAGAAGGGAGAGGGGCTGGAAATGGAGTTACCTGCCTACGTGAAGAAACCTCCATAAAATCCCAATAGTGCAGTGCTCTGGAAGCTTCCAGGTGGGTGAACACATGCACACTGGGAGGCGACTGCACTCCAGTTCCGTGGGGACAGGAGCTTCTGTGCCTGGAGCCCTTCCAGACCTCGCCCTGTGTAGCCCTTCATTTGGCTGTTCATCTGTGTGCCTTATCATATCTTTTAATAAACTGGTGAATGTAAATGTTTCCCTGAGTTCTGTGAGTGGCTCCAGCGAATTAAACCTGAGGAGGAGGTCACAGGAACCCCCGTTTTTTAGCCAAATTGGACGGAAGTTGTGGGAAACCTGGGGACCCACTACTTGCGATTGGCATCTGAAGTGGGGTGGCAGCAGTCTTGTGGGACTGAGCCCTTAACCTGTGGGATCTGACACTATCTCCAGGTAGAGAGTATCAGAATTGAGTGAAATTGTAGGATGCCCGGCTGGTGTTGTAGAGAATTGCTTGATGTGGGGAAAATCCCCCCACATATTCGGTGACCGGAAGTGTCAGAAGTGAAGTGTTCAGTGTGAGTAATAAAAGGAAACACACAGGAAAGAAAGAGGAGGGGAAAAGTGGGTGATTTTTCTTGCACGAAGGGGTAAAATGTCACATCTTTGTATCTGGAGGATTCCCTCCTCTTCTGCTATGTTGAAAGACAATGCATGGCTTTCTCAGAGAAGTAGTCACTTTTCTGTCTCTCAAAAAATCACCCCCTTTTAAAATAACAGTTATATTGAGATATTATTCACTTCCCATACAATTCATCCACTTAAAGTGTACAAAAAAATGACATTTATAATATTCAGAGCTGTGCAACCATCACCACAATCAATTTTAGAACATCTTCATCACTTTAAAAAGAAACCTCATACCCATTAGCAATCACTCCCTATTCTTCCCAACACCCCCAGCCCTTGGCAACCACGAATCTACTTTCTGTCTCTATGGATTTGCCTCATCTGGGCATTTCATATAAATTGGATCAGACAATATGTAGGTTTTCATGTCTGGCTTCTTCCAATTAGCATAGTGTTTTTAATATTCATCCATGTTGTAACATCTATCCATACTTCATTTCTTTTAATTGCTGAATAATATTCCATTGTATGGATAGACCACATTTTGCTTATTTAGTCATCAGTTGATGGACATTTGAGTTGTTTCCACTTTTGGATACTATGAATAACGCTGCTATGGACATTCATGTATAAGTTTTGGGGTATATACCTAGGGGTGGACTTGCTGGGTCATATGGTAACTCTATGTTGATAATAGATAAACCGAGGCATATTAAAAACTTTAAGAGCTTACCTGAGCAAAAATTGATTTGATCGGGCAGCATCCAGTCTAGCAGATAGAGAGGAGCTCTGAGGAGCTGTCCAAAATAAAAGACTTTTATAGGCAGAAGGGATTGGGAACAAGGAGATTACACTAGCAAAAAGCAGGTTGGTTATTGCAAATTTACTTCCCTTTAGGGGATGGCAGGGGTCTATCAGGCAAATGACCTAACTAGTGCGGGTCAGGTGATTCCTGAATTCCTGATTGGTTTGAGATCCTATTTCCGGGAGATTAAGTCTTGGTCTGGTGATGTGGGGCTTAGCATAAGAAACTCCATTTCGGGCCTGTTGTCTTGTTTTATTTATTTATTTATTTAGTTAGTTAGTTAGTTAGTTAATTATCTATCTATCTGGCTGTGCCGGCTCTTAGTTGCAGCACACGGGATCTAGTTCCCTGACCAGGGATGCAACCTGGGCCCCCTGCATTGGGAGCATGGAGTCTTAACCACTGGACCACCAGGGAAGTCCCTGTTGTCTTGTTTTTAACAATGTTTAACTTTGGGAAGAACTGCAAACTATTTTCCAAAGCGCTACATTATTTTACATTCCAACCAGCCACAAAACTTCCTTTTAAAAGCAAATATTCTGTAAGGTCTAATTTAATATCTTGAAATGAAATTTATGCATAAGATGACCTTCCCACGCCCATCCATCATAAATAGAAAATGTTTCAACATAAAGACCTAACTATAATAAAAAGGAACATAACTGGGGCTTCCCTGGTGGCGCAGTGGTTGAGAGTCCGCCTGCCGATGCAGGGGATACAGGTTCGTGCCCCGGTCCTGGAAGATCCCACATGCCGCGGAGCGGCTGGGCCCGTGAGCCGTGGCCGCTGAGCCTGCGCATCCCGAGCCTGTGCTCCGCAACGGGAGAGGTCACAGCAGTGAGAGGCCCGCGTACCACAAAAAAAAAAAAAAAAAAAAAAAGGAACATAATTGATACATTAAAAAAAAATGTGACCCAGGACTCAGAAGACTGGTCTTCTCTGGTGACTTAGAAACTGGTCCTGGAGGTGCCTCCCCAGAGGGTCCACCAATGGCTTGAGCCCCAGGCCCATCTCTGGCATTAAAGACACCTGCCCAGGGGATGTTTTGAAGGAAGTCACTTTCATCTGACATAAAGGTGTTGGCCATTTTGTTAAAAACCAAACTACCTTCCAGATACCCTTGCACAGCTCACATCACACGCACACG
>NW_021703775.1:68949346-68961454 GCF_005190385.1 Monodon monoceros
CACACGCACACGCGTGTTCGGGTACAGGTGCAGAGTCATGGGCTTTGGAGCTGCTGCACAACAGGTCACTGTGCACCAGCTCTGCCCGGGCCTGGCGTCACTCTCCCAGGGCAATGGGACATGAGGGCGTGGTGTGGGCTCTCTGGACCTCAGGCTGGCTGCTTGAGTTTGCTGTCCTGGTTGCTTTGAGGAGGGCATGGAAATGGAAGTCAGGCACCCAGCAGGCGGGGCTCAGAGATGGCCCTGAGCTGAGTGCTTGTAAAAAGGCCACTTCAGCCCCCTCCACGCAGCCATTGTTGGCTCTGGAGGAAGGAGGACAGTCTGGGGCTGCTGAATGCCTCTCCCCCGCTGCACTAATGGATGTACATTATCAGCGTCCCTCCTGGCCACGAGTCACTCTCCCTACCTCCACCCTTGGCTGAAGAATTCTGCATCCTTCTGGAAAAGTGGCTGTCATGCTGGCAGCCCTCACAAAGGCATTTCCCCACAAAAGGACCATTATGACCACCGCAGCATCAGAGGGTGGCTGCTGGTGCCTGGGCTCTGGAGAGTCTGCTGTGTTCTTAATGTCCACGATGTCTTCAGCAAGACCCCACCTCCAAGAAGTCTGCCCTGATTGCACAGGAACAAACCCTCCGTTTGAAAAAAAGGGATCAGGATAAGGGAGTAGCTCTGAAAGAACACTCACATGGTTCCATGTGGCAATATACCCGTGTATAGAGCGCAGGGGAGGAGAGCTTGACATTTCTAACACAGGACTGTAAACACAAACTCACAGTCCTGGGGTGTTGCACTGTGTAGAGAAGCAATCACAGGGGGCTCTTTGCCTGGGGCTGGCCACCTGCAGGCTCCCTGGACCCCCGACGTAGCTGCCTTCAGGGCTCTGCCCAGTAGAAGAGAAGGTTATCGGTCAAGTGACCCCACTGGCTTCCTTTGGAATTTGTAGTGGAGAGAATAGAGAACTGGTTGACTCATGTGAGGGGACTCAAGCAGAAATTTAGAGAAAAATAGGGCATGAGGGAGGCCCAAGAGACCGACGGACAGAGAGGGCTTAGCTCTTGGCCCAGCGGGCTCTGCTCTCTCCACTCTAGGCCGCATTCTCTAAGACTAGTTATTCTCTACTACAGAGTTTGACTCTAGAGCTGAGCTTAAAACTGTTGCGGGAGGGGGACCCCTTCCAGGGGACACACGTGATGACAAAACAAGAGACTTTATTGGGAAGGGGCACCCGGGCGGAGAGCAGCAGGGTAAGGGAACCCAGGAGAACTGCTCTGCCACGTGGCTCGCAGTCTCAGGTTTTATGGTGATGGGATTAGTTTCTGGGTTGTCTCTGGCCAATCACTCTGACTCAGGGTCCTTCCTGGTGGTGCTTGCATTACTCAGCCAAGATGGATTCCAGCGAGAAGGATTCTAGGAGGTTGGTAGGACATACGGACTGGTGTCTCCTCTCTCCTTTTGACCTTTCCCGAATTCTTCCCATTGGTGGTAGCTTGTTAGTTCCTCGTTCCTTACCGGTACCTCCTGTTCTAAGACGACTCATGCAGGTGGCTACTATCTTGCCTGGGCAGGGCAGGCGGTTTCTGGTCAGTGGTTCCCCTAACAAAACCATAAAACACCAGACCTGGAAGGACCTGAGGGGCCATCTCGTCCACACCCTGCCTCCAGGCCACCGTTCAGATAAGGAGACTTGAAGCCCAGAGGGGAGGTGCCATCCGGCAACAGAGCTGAGGCTGGAACCCGGGTTGTCTGCCCTCCCACTGCCTCTGCCTGCACTCTTGACTGTTTTGGGCCCTAAGGGGGCTGTGGACCAGTTCCTGGGAGGGGCATGGACTCTGGTTCCCTGCCCCTCTGGCCTTACACCCTGCTGCCCCCCCCCCACATCCAGGGCATGCAGACGGAGGCCCAGGCTTTGCGCTGGTGCACGCATTAGCAGATAAAAGCAGTCTCAAGGGTCTCTTCATGAGGCCCCTCTGGCTGTAACAAAGCAAATTAAAACCCCATTCAAAGGTCAATTGAAATCTCTTCCATTCCAATTCTCTGCACAAATTGATTCCTCTTTGCCCTTGGGGTCAAACCGAAAGCCGTTGCAGTGGCCTGGCCACAGTGCTGAATGGGGTGTGCAGTGAAAGGGGTTGCGAATAGGAGTGTGTGTTGCAGGGGATAAATGGGGCCAGTGGGACCCTCCCCCATTCCCTGGGCCATCTGGGGCGCCAGAGACCTTCTCCTCCGCTGTGCTCCAGGCTTCAGGGTCCTTATTTGGAGACTAGGCCTACCTCTGCCCCCTAAACCCCATCAGGCTCCCCTCGGAGGAATCTGTAGTTAGCTTTTCTATTGACGAGAATCTAATGGTAGTTAGGATTTCTTGCACCTGCTCATGAGTCTTAAGCACTGCGAGCTGGGGCTTTGGAGGTGCCCAGAGAAACTCAGAGAGGTTAAGTTACTTGCTCAAGGTCACAGAGCTCATTGTTTCCACCTCCAAACCTAGCTACCCCTCAGCCTTCCCAAGATCACTGAATGGCACCACCCCTCATCCAGCAGCCAGAAATCTGGAACCATTTTTAACCCCCTCCCCTTTGCCTCACTTGCACGTCTGCTCCAAGTCCTATTGGTTCTGACTCCCCAAAAGAGGCTATTGGTTGCTTGCTGTCCGATTCATTCTCCAGACATTAGCCAGAGCCATCTTTTCAAGAAATTCTACTGGATTCTGTCATTCTGTTGCTTAAAACCCAGCAATGGTTTCCCTCTGCACTTAGCATAAAATCTAAGTCGTCATCTGATGACCTTCATAGCCTCCAAGGCCTGGCCCCTCATGTCCCTCCTCCCAAGGGTTGCTCCCCTCCCCTGCTGCCACTCCAGCAGTACTGAGAACCTCTTCTCTGCCCCAGGGCCTTTGCATCCTCTTCCTTCTGCTAAGAAGCCTTTCCCCTCCCCTCTCCCACTCTAGTTCCTTAATTGTATTTATCACAGCTTGTAATGATTTGTGGACTACTTTGTTATAGGTTTCCCTAGAGCTGAAGTCCTCTTGGGAGCACAGACCAGATCTGTCCCGGTACATGTAGGGGTCAATAAACATCCATCGAGTGAATGAGTGACAGAACAAAACCTGGGCCCTCCAAGCCGGCACTTTTCCCTCCTCCCAGTAAGCCCTGTGTGAGCACCCACTGGGGGACTGGCGCTGGGCAAAGGGCACATTGAAGAGCAGCTGCTTCAAAGTCACTGTGTCTTAGCGATTCTGCACCCGACTCCACACGGCTTTCTAGCCCTGCCCTCTGCTCCCCCAGCCGCACGCCTAAATGCCTAAATCCTGCCTGACTTCCTTCTCTCACCCCCTCTCCCCGGCATCCAGTCAGACCCCAAGGCCTGGCCGTGGTCCTTTTCTCCCGCTCCCTCCCAGGGTCCCTCATCTTGTCCCTTCCTCTCCAGGCTCTCTCCCTAGCTTGCCCTCCCTTCCCTCCTGCACCGCTGGGGCAGAGAGGCCCTGCCCGAAGCATGCTCACCTTCCCACCCTGCTGTGTGCCTCCCACGGACCCCCTCTTTGCAGCGCAGGGCGGGCCCGGGTCCTGCTTTCCGCCCTCCTCGCCCACTCCAGACCCCACATCTGCTTTACTCTCTCACCGGGAAGCCCCTCTCCCTGGCACCCATAACGCACCAGGCAGGAGGCTCCCCTATAGAAGGACACTCTGTGTCCTCTCTTCTTGTCTCTGAAAGCGGAGATGCCTGGAAGCCGAGAAGCCTGCAGTGACTTAGGTCGGGGTCATGGGGGGCCAGAGCCACCCCAAAGCTGCCCGTAGTCCCTGGGCTGCTGCAGCCAGGGAGGGGTGAGCTTTCCCCACCATCCCCAGCAGGCACACACATAAAGGGGCGGGTGCTGGGCTATTTCTAATCCAGACACATTGTGCGGAGGGAGATCACCTGTCAGTTTTAGGTTCATACGTCCTGCAGAGGAGGTTTGGAGAGAGTTTTAGAGGATCATGCATGAGCTTCTGCAAATGGAGGCTTCAGAGGGTCTCCCTTCCGCAGTCACTCCTTCCAACCCTCTCTCTGCAGATCCTCTTGAGCACCAGTTCTTCTCACACACTGACTTGGGAGCTGTCCCCTTGCCGGCAAGGGGCACCAGCGGAGCAGGCCTAAGGCCCTAGCGACCCAGACAATAGCAGGAATGAAGCGCTCCCTGGGGCAGAGGCCCCGGCTGGGCCCGAGGAGCCCTGAGAAGGGACAGTTGTTCTGACCTGAGGCAGGGCTGGCAGCCTCCCTGGCTTGTTCACTGAGACTTGGAGCGGCCAAGATGGAAGGCTCGGATTCCCTCGCACCCCACCTCCACCCCTCACCCCAACCCTCAAGGCTTGAGTTGGCTTGTCTCAGAGTCTGCGGAACACAGGCAAAGGGCAGCCTCATCCCTAAGTCTTCTCTTTCCCCAGTGAAATGTCCCCTGTTGCCCGGCCCCAGGGCCTGGAAGCTGAGGGCTAGTCTACCCTGCCCGTGTCCCCTCCCGTGAAAGCTCTCAGCCACCCGGTCTGCCCAGCACTTCCTCTCCCCCAGGAGTCTGCTTCCACACCTGTCTTTGTAGTGCATTCACACCCTGGTGACACTGCTTTTCCAATTAAACCCTCAAAGGTGAAAAGCTGGGGTGACGAGAGCAGCGGTGGCCCTGGCCAGCAGCCAGGTGTAGATGCCTCACCCCGGCCCCAGGCCCTCAGATGAACACATCAGCTCCCTGCCAAAGAGTTATGTCTGCTCCTGTCTCCTTCCTCCTTTCCCTCCTTCCCTTACCTCCACCCCGCCCCTCTCCTTCCCTCCTTCCTTCCACGCCAGGTGGGCTCTCCTGGGACCAGCACTTCCATGATAAGAAGAACAAGGGCAACCATAACTAAGGCCAGGCCCTGCTCTCCCATCTTTACACGTATTACCTCATTGCGTCCATATGGCAGCCGCAATCATTTCCCTCATTTCACAGATGGGACAACTAATACAGAGAAGTTGGGAATTTGCTCAGAACCACACAGCTAGGCAGTGGTTGAGCAGGATTAAGACCAGCTGTCTGGCTCAGAGCTGTGCTCTTAACCATGATATCACACTGCCATCCACGCAGCCACGGTAACCTCAGGTGGGGAAGTGTTCATGACTCCTTCCCCAACATTGATGCCACCTCTTTAGTATTTCATGAACCTGCCTCTGCCTCCTCTCTTGCCTCACTGCTCCCACTGTTGGCTGGACTGGCCTCCAGGCCCTGGAGGAGAGCATCGGGCTTTGGGTCACCCCGTGCTGGCTCCAGGCTCCCTCCCCTCTGATCATTCTCCTCACTGCTGCAGAAAGCTGGTCCTACGGCCCCTCTGACTCAGTCCCTGAATGGTCCCCACCTCCTTCCCTCTGACCTCTGACTGTTTCCAGTCTTCTCTTTCTCCCTCTACCACCTGTACCAGCATTCCGTGAACATAAGGTTTTTCCTGCCTTGAATCCTTTGCACATGCTGTTCCTTCTGCCTGGAACTACTTTCCTCTCTTCATCCTGGTGACCTATTGTATCAAGACTCAGCCCAACTCAGCATCCCCTTCTCTGGGAAGCCCTTGCTAACTACCCACCCCCTCTACCTGGAAGAGTAAGTCGCCTCCAGATGCATGCTTTGGAGACCTGTGCCTATGTGTAAGAAGTCTAGCTCCCCTAAGGCTGCATGCTGAAGACATCACGTGGCCAGGCTGCATGGAGATAGATAGAAGTGTCTGAGGAGCCCCAGCTCTCCTTGCCCCCAGTTGAGTCTTCCCAACCAGGAACCAGTTGTGTGAGTGAGCGGCTTCAGATGATTTATAGATGTCGGCCTTTGAGCTGCCCAAGCTGTTGCCAAGCAGAGCAGGGACGTGTTGGCCCAGCCAAACCTTGGCCATACTGCAGATTCATGAGCAACATAAATGCTTAAAACCATCAAGTTTTGGGGGTAGTTTGTGATCTAATATTAGATAACCAGAACAACCATTATTAACACTTTGGTATCTCTTAATCTTTTTCTCTATTTCTATCTCTTTCTGTATTTACAGTATCCCTCCATATTCACGAGAGATTGGTTCCAGGACCCACCTCGGATACCAAAATCCACAGATGCTCAAGTCCCACAGTTGGCCCTCTCTATCCACAGTCCCACGTCCGTGGTCTAACCATGATCATGTAGGACAGTAGTGTGTATTTACTGAAAAAAATCTGAGTGTAAGTGGACCTGTGTAGTTCAAGGGTCAACTGTATATCTATATTTTATCAGTGGTCATTTTTTATGTCTAGAAATAAACATCTATTTTATTTTGAATGGCTGCAAAATATTCCGTTGCATAGCTTTACCATAATTTTTATGAGTATACTTTACTGTTTTTATAATTACACCCAAGTTGTTTAGTTTATTTCATTTTACTGCTACTATAAACTATGTTGTATGAATAGTCTTGAACATTATTTAGGGTAACTGTTAGATATTTCCTCAGGAAATTCTGGATCAAAAGGTAAAGGCTTTGGTACAGACAGAAGTCACTCATCTTCCCATGGCTTATCCTGTGTCTATACCCGCTTCTTTCTTGGAAGAGGAAAGCTTTCCACTGTTTGGAGGCCAGGTTCTTCCTCTGGACCCCACCTCACCTCTACTTAAGACTTGGATCATTTGGTTTCAATTTCCCCTTCTCTACTGGATTATTTCCAGCATGCAACCATGCTCTAGTAGCTTTCTGCCGTCTTCATCCTTGATTCTATATTACCCTCCACCACTGCCCCACATTCACCATTAGATTTCTAGAAGGAGTTGTTTTTATGCCAGCACCAAAGGGAGAAGTAGCTAAATTTACGAAATGAATGGGGAGATTTAAAAAACATACATCTGTTAGTAACTAATGGATTAAAATGACAAATAATCAGAAAGGATAAGGGTATAGAAAGGATATAGAATATTTGAGCAATCATAGAATACATATTCTTTTTAGTTTACAGGAAGCATTAATCAAAATGGACCATATGTGCATCCATTAAGCAGTCCTGCAAAATTTCAAAGGACTAAAATCAAAGTATGTTCTTTGACCACAGAACATAGCTAAATGCTAAAATTTAGTTTCAAAACAGAACTAGAAAACCCCCAGGGTTTGGAAGTTAAACAGAACACTTCTCAATAACCCACAGGTAAATGAAGACATCTCAATGAAAATAAAGTGTTTTAAACTAAATGGTAATAAAAATATGACATATCAAAACTTGTGAGATGCAACTAGAGCCATACTTAGAAAGAAATTTATAGCCATAAATACACATGTCAAAAAGAATAAAGGTTGAATATCAATTATCTAAGTAAAAGCATTTATTTAATATCCAACTCAAGAGAATAGAAAAAGAATAGCTAATTAGAAACTAGAAGGCAAGAAATAATAATACAAGTAGAAATTCTGGAAATAGAAAAAATGTACATGCAATAGAGAAAATCAACAACATCAAAATTCATTCTTTAAAAATACTAATAGGACTTCCCTGGTGGCGCAGTGGTTAAGAATCTGCCTGCTAATGCAGGGGACACGGGTTCGAGCCCTGGTCCGGGAAGATTCCACATGCTACAGAGCAGCTAAGCCCGCGCACCACAACTGCTGAGCCTGCGCTCTAGAGCCCATGAGCCACAACTACCGAGCCTGCGCGCCACAACTACTGAAGCCTGTGCGCCTAGAGCTCATGCTCTGCAACAAGAGAAGCCACCGCAGTGAGAAGTCTGCGCACGGCAATGAAGAGTAGCCCCCACTTGCTGCAACTAGAGAAAGCCCGCGTGCAGCAACGAAGACCCAATGCAGCCAAAAATAAATAAACAAACAAACAAATTAATTAATTAAGTTGGTAAACCCCTAAGAAAATCAGTCAAAAAAAAGAGAGAGGACATAAATTACCAATATCAGCGATAAAAGAGGACCATAAGTACAGATTCCATGGGTGCCAAAAAGATAATAAGAAGATATAATAAAAATTTTAAGCCAATAAACTTTAAAAATTTAGGTGAAACGGACAAATACGTAGAAATACACATCTTACTAAAACTGACACAAGAAGAAAGAGACAATTGGAATAGTGCTATTTAAGTAATTGAATCTGTAATTTAAAACCATTCAACAAACGAAAAACCTTAAAAACCTAGATAGCATCGCTAACAAATCATCCCAAACATATAAGGAAGAGATAAACACCATTGTACACAAATTCTTCTACTAAATTAGAAAAAAATGGGGGTGGGTGGAGGGATTTCTGACTTGTTTTATGAAGACAGCATAATTTTGATACCAAAACCTAATAGGAATTCTACAAGAAAGGGAAATTACAGGCTGATCTCATAAACATGGAAGCAAAACTATTAGATAACATATTAGCAAATTTAACCCGATGCTATAATGGTAGCACATCATAATGAAACTGAGCTCAATCCAGGAATGCATGGTAGGAAAATCAACAATGTAACTCACCACATTGTCAGAATAAAGGGGAAAGTCATATTATCATCTCAGTCAGGGGCGCCTGCTCCAGGCTTTCAAAGAGGAGCTCGTGATATAATGAAGCAAGGGCAGTGGTCAGTCCTTTCTGGTAATATCAGCCAAAGTGGGAATGACAACCTCCCAACCTGGGTATAGAAGTGACATCTATGTCCAATGCCTGTGGTGTTGACAGTAGAGCTTGTGGCCTCTTGGTCCCGAGAGTGGTCTGGTTTTCTTTCTCATTGGATCCAATCAGTGACCGTGATTCCAGCCACCTTTTGTCTCTGCCCATTTTTGGATCCTGGTTGCCCAACCTTCCCAGTGATTCTAAACGTGGTTCAATGGAGCTTCAATTCACATCGGCTAAAGTCGGTTTTGCTGCATGTAATTAAGAACTCGACTGACAGAGGAGGACAGAGGCTGGGTCAATCTGAACTTTTCCTGGTCTGGCTTTTCTGCTACCATCAGCCACCTCTTAAAGTTATAAAAATAATACAGAGAAAAATGAGATTAAAAATCACAATCTGGGAGGGCTCATAAGCCTGGCAGTGGTAGGGGCAGTAGCGGGTGGAAGAGGGAAGATGGAAGACCGAGCGGAATTTGTTCCAGCTGTGAAACCTACGTGTACAGGTGAGATGGGAATGGGCTTCTCTGGAAAACAGAGATTGCCATGTTTCATGCCCTGGTAGGACAAGTGACCAAGGAGGGCTTCAGGGAACAGGTGATGATGGATGAGCTAAATCTTAACGCAAGAGTCTAATTTTCCCAGGTGGCTGGAAGGAGAAAGGGTGTTTTAGTTGAGGGAATAGCATGGACAAAGAGATGGGGTTTTGAGAAAATAGTGTTTATGGGAATGGGAATGTTGTGGATGGTTGATGTGCCAGGACACAAAATGGAGAGGTTGGAGATGACCCTGGAAAGAGGCCAAGCCCAGGTAGTAAAGTACCTTATTTACTGTTAAGGAGAGTGAATCTCTCCTGTGGCCCAAAAGAAAAGGATTGCTGAATATAAAGCCAATGTCACCAACCAGAAATTCTCAAGGGAGTCCTGGAGTCTAAAAGGGCGTCTGATTGGGAATAAAGAAAGTTCCTGCAAATGACAGATGAAACAAGCACCTTGAAGTTCAGTTTAGTCCCAACACTCCTGCTCACCCCTGCCGCTCCTCACAATTTGCTTCTGCTTCTTTACTCCAGGTTAAGATAGAGACTCTTCCATTGCAGGTTTGAGTGCTGTCCTCTCCTCCCTGGCCTGACATGTGAGACTAGCACCAAGCCAGACCTCCAAGACCAGGTTTGGAGAAGACTGAGAATCCCCAGACCACTCTGTTAGCTCATTGGCACAGGGAAAGTACTTCAGCCGCTCTTCACAGAGGACTCCCTCCTCCCTCCATTAACAGGCTAAGGTTAACAGCACTTTTTCCTTGGGGTTTAGAGCACAGGAGGGAGCCTGCCAGGGACTAGGCTTTGCAGAGGAGGCCCCAGTGGGACAGTGCAACACACCTTCACACCCCCAAGAAGGCAACGTGTCCTGGGCCTCAGGTGAGTGACTCCTGACCTTCTCTGCCCCTGGTCTCTCCAACCTGTAACAGAGGGATTGTGACTGCTTGTGACATTTTCACATCACAGTTTCCAAATGCTGGGGAAATCTGAGGCATCAGAGACGTACTCCCTGGGCGGTGGTATTTACCTCCAAATGAGAAGGAGGCAGATGCCAGCCCAAGCACGTACACAGGTAACTTCACCCTCTCCTCAACGACCTCAGCGGGCGCGCTAGACCTGCCCCACACCGGGGTGCTAAGCCTCCCGCTCGTCCTAACTGCAGACCCAAAACCATCCTTAATTAAGTTCTTACCTGCCCGCTGCCAGGTGTGCCCTTCAGCAGGACAGTGTTAATTCCAGCCTCCGGGAGCAGGGATCCAGCCCCCTTTCCGGGCACGTCTGCTCTCGCGCTCAGCCCCTACCTGGAAACCCCCTCCTGCGCCCCACGGCCCCCCTTCCTGTGGATGGGGGAGTTGCCTGTTACGCTGCCGCTGCCGGGAAGTTCACTCACGTCCAGCGCCCACCCAGGCGAGCCCCGCAAGTATATAAGGACCGCGGAGAGCGAGCGGGACAAGGCGGCGCGAAGGAAGAGAAAGAGGGGAAGAAAAGTGACCGAGAGGCCGCCGAGCATCCTCGCCCCGGCGCAGCGGGAGTCGCCCGAGAGCAGCCTCCCCGCGACAGGTAGGGGCGCAACGGCGCGGAACCTCGCTCTTATTCCCGGACCCCTTGCCCCTGGGGCCTCGGGATGCTCTCGCCCAGCTCCGATCTCAGAGGTATCTTTGACTTGCCGCGGCCCTGAGTTCTTTGAAAACTTTCTGTACTGGGTGCAGCGTGGGAATCCGCCGGCAGCGGGGCGGCGAAGCCCAGCCTCTGGACGGTGGGAGAGCGGCTGCGACGGCTGAAAGTGGTGCCTTCCACGAGCTGGCAGCCACATCTCCCCCGGGGAGGGGGGCTGCTAGGGCCCCTGAGACTCCTACCGCGTTCTGGGGAGATCTCGGGAGACCTAGTCTTTCGGGTTTTCTTCTGATTTTCTGGGTAGGTGTCACTTCTTAAAAGATACCATATGATGTTGGAAATGGGGGCAGAAGAGACGAGGCTAAAAGTCACAATAAACTCCCTGCATTCCAGACTTTTTTGGATTCAAGTTTCTGAATCCGCGTTTCCCTGTCCGCCTCAGCGCACCCGACGGGGCCGCGCTCTGATACAGACATGGCCTCCTCTACGAAAAGCAGCTGGTGTTAAAAAGAGGTGGCCCGGATGGGAACTGTCCACGGTCCTGAACCACCCCGTCTCTTCCCTCAGTAGGACCTCAGAATGGACCTTCTATCTCGCAAACCCTAGATTGCAGGGCAGAAGCGGCCGTAGGAGCCGATGGAAGCTCAGGCAAGATGGAGACTCAGGCAAGGTGGGTTCCCAGTGAGGGAGAGAGAGTCTGCAGGGCATTTGGATTCCCCAAATTCTTCCTGAATAAATGGTGAGGTGGTGGTTCCCACAGAATGGCTGGAAGGAGCCAAGGAAAGTAAATGTGTGCATTTGTTCTGTCCATTGTTGAGATACGTACAGACTATGGCTTATGTAATGACTTAATGTTCCTTTGACATTCTGTTTTAGGACTTGATACGTGTGTATCATGGTGCAAGGACAAAGCTCTGTGCCTCTGTTCCTCTAATCTTTACAGAGGGCATGGCCAGTGTGCAATTTTATAGTAACAAACAAAATGTTTTGGGTGGTGCGGGAGGGAGGGACTGGGAGTTTGGGGTTAGCAGATGTAAACTATTATATACAGGATGGCTAAACAACAAGGTCCTACTGTAGAGCACAGGGAACGATGTTCAGGATCCTGTGATAAACCATAATGAAAAAGAATACTTTAAAAATAAAATAAAATTTAAAAAAAACAAAAAAAGTTTTGTTTAGCTCATAGAGAATTCACCTACACAAATGAATTTCTAATAAGTGTAGTTCTATTATAAAGTTAATGTCAAGATTAGCAAATTCCAAATTTCTACTTATTTTTCCAAGCTTTCAATTATTGGACACTCCCTACTTACAGAAAGCACACTTGACAGCTCCCCCTTACTTTATTGCTTTAAAAAATAACA